>NW_028321049.1:52500-168443 GCF_062004578.1 Staurois parvus
GGGAGGAAAAAGTATGTGAACCTTTGGACTTAATAACTGGTTGACCCTCCTTTGGCAGCAATAACCTCAACCAAACGTTTCCTGTAGTTGCAGATCAGACCTGCACAACGATCTGGAGTCATTTTGGACCACTCCTCTTCACAAAACTGTTTCAGTGTAGCAGTATTCTTGGGATGTCTGGTGTGAATCGCTCTCTTAAGGTCATGCCACAGCATTTCAATGGGGTTGAGGTCAGGACTCTGACTGGGCCACTCCAGAAGGCGTATTCTGTGCTGTTGCAGCCATTGTTTTGTTGAATGACTTGTATGCTTTGGGTCATTGTCCTGTTGCATCACCCATCCTCTGCGGAGCTTCAGTTGGCGGACAGATGGTCGTACGTTTTCTTGCAAAATGTCTTGATAAACTCTGGAATTCATTTTCCCATCAATGACAACAATCCGTCCAGCCCTGAGGCAGCAAAGCAGCCCCAAACCATGATGCTCCCTCCGCCATGTTTCACAGTGGGGATGAGGTTTTGATGTTGGTGTGCTGTGCCTTTTTTTCTCCACACATAGTGTTGTGTGTTCTTCCCAAACAACTCAATCTTGGTTTCATCTGTCCTCAGTATATTCTGCCAGTAGTGCTGTGGAACATCCAGGTGCTCTTTTGCAAACTTCAAACGTGCTGCAATCTTCTTTTTGGCCAGCAATGGCTTCCTCCGTGGTGTCCTCCCATGTACTCCATTCTTGTTTCATGTTCTCCTTATTGTAGATGTGTCAACAAAAATGTTAGCATGTGCCAGAGATTTCTGTAGGTCTTTAGCTGACACTCTGGGATTCTTCTTTCCCTCATGCAGCATTCTGCGCTGTGCTCTTGCAGTCATTTTTACAGGACGACCACGCCTAGGGAGAGTAGCAACAGTGCTAAACTTTCTCCATTTGTAGACAGTCTGTCTTACCGTGGACACATGAACATCAAGGCTCAAGGAGATACTTTTGTAACCCTTTCCAGCTTCATGCAAGTCAACAATTCTTGATGGTAGGTCTTCTAAGAGCTCTTTTCTGCGAGGCATGGTTCACATCAGACAGTGCTTCTTGAAACCAGTAAACCCAAAACAGGTGTCAGCAACACATCCAATATCATCCCACTGATTGGAGTCAAGGTTGGCTCACTCCTGGCTCCAATTAGCTCTGGGAGAAGTCATTAAGCTAGGGCCTCACATACTTTTTCCTCCCTGCACTGTGAATGTTTACATGTTATGTGCAATTAAACCATGGCAACATCTAATGTTTGTGTAGTATTATGTTCAGCAGACTGTGTTCTTCTATTGTTGTGACTTAGATGACGTTCAGAGCACATTTTATGCCCAATTCATGCAAAACTCCACGGAATCCCAAGGGGTTCACATACTTTTTCTTGCAACTGTACATGCCATTCACTGACCCCCCCCCCTCCTATACACGCCACCCCCAGTATACCATCCCACCTCCTGTATACAGAATGTCTCATCCCCAGTATACACACCACCCCATCCCCGGTATACGCACCATCCCACCCCATCCCCGGTATATGCACCATCCCACCCCCATACTACAATCAGTATACACACCATCCCACCCCCATCCCCAGTATACACACCATCCCACCCCCATACTACAATCAGTATACACACCATCCCACCCCCATCCCCAGTATACACACCATCCCACCCCCATACTACAATCAGTATACACACCATCCCACCCCCATCCCCAGTATACACACCATCCCACCCCCATACTACAATCAGTATACACACCATCCCACCCCCATACTACAATCAGTATACACACCATCCCACCCCCATACTACAATCAGTATACACACCATCCCACCCCCATACTACAATCAGTATACACACCATCCCACCCCCATACTACAATCAGTATACACACCATCCCACCCCCATACTACAATCAGTATACACACCATCCCACCCCCATCCCCAGTATACACACCATCCCACCCCCATACTACAATCAGTATACACACCATCCCACCCCCATACTACAATCAGTATACACACCATCCCACCCCCATACTACAATCAGTATACACACCATCCCACCCCCATACTACAATCAGTATACACACCATCCCATCCCATCCCCAGTATACACACCATCCCACCCCATACTACAATCAGTGTACACACCATCCCACCCCATCCCCGGTATACACACCATCCCACCCCATCCCCAGTATACACACCATCCCACCCCCATACTACAATCAGTATACACACCATCCCACCCCATACTACAATCAGTATACACACCATCCCACCCCCATCCCCAGTATACACACCATCCCACCCCCATACTACAATCAGTATACACACCATCCCACCCCATACTACAATCAGTATACACACCATCCCACCCCCATACTACAATCAGTATACACACCATCCCACCCCCATACTACAATCAGTATACACACCATCCCACCCCCATCCCCAGTATACACACCATCCCACCCCATACTACAATCAGTATACACACCATCCCACCCCATCCCCGGTATACACACCATCCCACCCCCATACTACAATCAGTATACACACCATCCCACCCCCATACTACAATCAGTATACACACCATCCCACCCCCATACTACAATCAGTATACACACCATCCACCCCCATCCCCGCTATACACACCATCCCACCCCCATACTACAATCAGTATACACACCATCCCACCCCCATACTACAATCAGTATACACACCATCCCACCCCCATACTACAATCAGTATACACACCATCCCACCCCATCCCCGGTATACACACCATCCCACCCCATCCCCGGTATACACACCATCCCACCCCCATACTACAATCAGTATACACACCATCCCACCCCATCCCCAGTATACACACCATCCCACCCCCATACTACAATCAGTATACACACCATCCCACCCCCATACTACAATCAGTATACACACCATCCCACCCCATCCCCAGTATACACACCATCCCACCCCATCCCCGCTATACACACCATCCCACCCCCATACTACAATCAGTATACACACCATCCCACCCCCATACTACAATCAGTATACACACCATCCCACCCCATCCCCGGTATACACACCATCCCACCCCCATACTACAATCAGTATACACACCATCCCACCCCATCCCCAGTATACACACCATCCCACCCCCATACTACAATCAGTATACACACCATCCCTACCCCACCCCCGGTATACACACCATCCCTACCCCATTATAAACACACATATACTCTGAGCAATACAAATATACCCCCACCTTCCCTTTCACTATTGTTATATGGTCTTCCTGTATGGAGTCAATCTTTGATCTCTATGTGGCCCTAGAAGAGGCGGGGCCCCTGGTCGCTGTGACCATCTCTGGCTCGGATCTAAACTGAAAAGGCTCTTCTATAGACACCACACCACTCGGGGGATCTGAGCGGGTCCGTGGTCCTGTTTCTCCTGATCACATAGTCCTTGTCTTCTTCAGCTTGTTCAGATGACTGAGGTAGTTTCTTCCTCCCACTCCTGAGGCATTCTACTTGCTCCATCCCCAGGTCTGTGGTATGGTCCTTCCGAACACACAGTTCTCTCCACATCAGGGGCCCCACCACTAGAGGTTTCTTGCCTTGACTTCATTCCTGGATGATATGGAAAGGATTGTACTCAAGTGAAATGTCCATTCAAAGCCTTGGAAACTGTCCCTCCTTAACCAGTAGGAGGAGGTCCCTGTGCCCCCTCGGAATGATAGCTTCCTGCTGCAGGTGATCTGCTAGGGACAGATTATGTGGAGAGGACCTAGTAGAACCTCTTCTCCAGGAAATCGGCCCTCCCTCCTTGGCTGACCAACATTCTTCTGGGGAAGGTCTCCAAAATGCCTTCCCTTCCCCAGCCCCTGTGTAGACCTGGAAACGTTTTCCCTTGTGTTAGGTTCCCTCTGGAAAGTGTTCCTTCTGTGGGTGGTTCCCAGTGATTTTTCTGTTGCCCACATCTGGTTGTGGTTCCTTTCTGTCCTGCGGGGGGCATTTGTTGTCGTTTCGGCTGTTTTTGTTGGGTTTTGGGTGGTCAGCTTCTCACTCTGGGGGGTGACTTTCTGCATCCTGGTCTGGAACATCAGATTTCTCCACAGTTGTATCGTAATTGTTGTGTTTTCCGGATCCCTCCGTCTGGAAGGGGTCCCACCCTTCATATTCTGGTGTGGGCCTTCAGGCAGCTTCTGGGTGCAGCCGGTCCCCAGTCCACCATGTGAGGCCTGTTAGGTGGACCGCTTTTCAACGTCCCACAATCTCTGAACTCCTGTATCCCTCAATGGGAGAGATTGTTACTATAAAATCCTTTTCTTGGGGTTCATTGTGGGACACCCCACTGGACTTGGTGTTCATGACCTTACGACTGCTCTATCACCAGACTGAGGCATGCTGGGTAGAGAAGGGGTTATACAGATGTTTCTGGCTGCCAGTGCCAAATCCTCCTGTAGATGGCAGTATAACCCAACCGTGTCCCTCAGTGGACTCCAAGGCTGGGATGTTCTGGTTGGATGTATGTTGTAGGTCACATGGGATGCAGAGCATTGGGTGTGGGCTCCGGGGGTGTACACTCCCTCCTTGTACTGACTACTACACCATGTCTGGAATGAGGTCTGGAAAGTGTTGTAATAGCAATGATTATAACCACCTCCCCCTCCCCCGCACTGACTCTTCTCTATATATGGAGATGTCAGGAATCCTGGGATGTGTGCAACCATCCACCCCGGCCTCCCGTATTCTGTGTCATTGGAAATGTCCGGGACCCCTGCCTTCCTATATACTGTGTATATGGAGATGTCCGGGACCCCTGCCTTCCTATATACTGTGTATACTGTGTATATGGAGATGTCCGGGACCCCTGCCTTCCTATATACTGTGTATACTGTGTATATGGAGATGTCCAGGACCCCTGCCTTCCTATATACTGTGTATATGGAGATGTCCAGGACCCCTGCCTTCCTATATACTGTGTATATGGAGATGTCCAGGACCCCTGCCTTCCTATATACTGTGTATATGGAGATGTCCGGGACCCCTGCCTTCTTATATACTGTGTATATGGAGATGTCCGGGACCCCTGCCTTCCTATATACTGTGTATATGGAGATGTCCGGGACCCCTGCCTTCCTATATACTGTGTATACTGTGTGTATGGAGATGTCCGGGACCCCTGCCTTCATATATACTGTGTATATGGAGATGTCCGGAACCCCTGCCTTCCTATATACTGTGTATATGGAGATGTCCAGGACCCCTGCCTTCCTATATACTGTGTATATGGAGATGTCCGGAACCCCTGCCTTCTTATATACTGTGTATACTGTGTATATGGAGATGTCCAGGACCCCTGCCTTCCTATATACTGTGTATACTGTGTATATGGAGATGTCCAGGACCCCTGCCTTCCTATATACTGTGTATATGGAGATGTCCAGGACCCCTGCCTTCTTATATACTGTGTATATGGAGATGTCCAGGACCCCTGCCTTCCTATATACTGTGTATATGGAGATGTCCAGGACCCCTGCCTTCCTATATACTGTGTATATGGAGATGTCCAGGACCCCTGCCTTCCTATATACTGTGTATACTGTGTATATGGAGATGTCCGGGACCCCTGCCTTCCTATATACTGTGTATATGGAGATGTCCGGAACCCCTGCCTTCTTATATACTGTGTATATGGAGATGTCCGGGACCCCTGCCTTCCTATATACTGTGTATATGGAGATGTCCGGAACCCCTGCCTTCTTATATACTGTGTATATGGAGATGTCCGGAACCCCTGCCTTCCTATATACTGTGTATATGGAGATGTCCGGGACCCCTGCCTTCCTATATACTGTGTATATGGAGATGTCCGGAACCCCTGCCTTCTTATATACTGTGTATATGGAGATGTCCGGAACCCCTGCCTTCCTATATACTGTGTATATGGAGATGTCCGGAACCCCTGCCTTTGTATATACTGTGTATATGGAAATGTCCGGAACCCCTGCCTTCTTATATACTGTGTATATGGAGATGTCCGGGACCCCTGCCTTTGTATATACTGTGTATATGGAAATGTCCGGAACCCCTGCCTTCTTATATACTGTGTATATGGAGATGTCCGGAACCCCTGCCTTTGTATATACTGTGTATATGGAAATGTCTGGAACCCCTGCCTTCCTATATACTGTGTATATGGAGATGTCCAGGACCCCTGCCTTACTATATACTGTGTATACTGTGTATATGGAGATGTCCAGGACCCCTGCCTTCCTATATACTGTGTATATGGAGATGTCCGGGACCCCTGCCTTCCTATATACTGTGTATACTGTGTATATGGAGATGTCCGGGACCCCGCCTTCAAATATTTGTGTATATGGAGATGTATGTATATGTGGATGTGTGTACACCCCCTGTATGTGTGTACACCCCCTGTATGTGTGTACACCCCCTGTACATGTATGTGGATGTGTGTACACCCCCTGTATGTGGATGTGTGTACACCCCCTGTATGTGGATGTGTGTACACCCCCTGTATGTGGATGTGTGTACACCCCCTGTATGTGGTTGTGTGTACACCCCCTGTATGTGGATGTGTGTACACCCCCTGTATGTGGATGTGTGTACACCCCCTGTATGTGTATGTATATGTGGATGTGTGTACACCCCCTGTATGTGTATGTATATGTGGATGTGTGTACACCCCCTGTACATGTATGTGGATGTGTGTACACCCCCTGTATGTGTATGTATATGTGGATGTGTGTACACCCCCTGTACATGTATGTGGATGTGTGTACACCCCCTGTATGTGGATGTGTGTACACCCCCTGTATGTGGATGTGTGTACACCCCCTGTACATGTATGTGGATGTGTGTACACCCCCTGTACATGTATGTGGATGTGTGTACACCCCCTGTATGTGGTTGTGTGTACACCCCCTGTATGTGGATGTGTGTACACCCCCTGTATGTGGATGTGTGTACACCCCCTGTATGTGTATGTATATGTGGATGTGTGTACACCCCCTGTATGTGTATGTATATGTGGATGTGTGTACACCCCCTGTACATGTATGTGGATGTGTGTACACCCCCTGTATGTGTATCTAGTCCCTGCACATTTGATTTCATTGTATTTTAGTGATTGGAGTGATCTGGTCCTGGTATGGTGTGTAACACAAATGTGTCCCTCCACAGATTGTCCCATTAGAATAGTTCCCCCACCCCCGAGCAGCCATGGTGGCGCTGTCGTTGAAGATCAGTATCGGCAATGTGGTGAAGACGATGCAGTTTGAGCCGTCCACCATGATCTATGACGCCTGTCGCATGATACGGGAGCGGGTGCCGGAGGCGCAGATCGGACAGCGTGAGTCGGGGTTTTCATATTCTGTTTTTGAATCGTCCATTAGGGGGTGCAGGCTGAGTATTCAGGTACTCGGGGCTATGCCGCTGCCGCCCTGCAGTCACTGGAAGAGGGACTTTAGTTCTGCCGGGTGTACGACCCGTTCTTGCATGGTACCAGCTACAGTTCCTGGGAGTGGGAGGGGTTATATAGGGAGGTCTCTGGTGGGAGTGGGAGGGGTTATATAGGGAGATCTCTGCTGGGAGTGGGAGGGGTTATATAGGGAGGTCTCTAGTGGGAGGGGTTATATAGGGAGATCTCTGCTGGGAGTGGGAGGGGTTACAGTCAGGTCCATAAATATTGGGACATGGACACAATTCTAACATTTTTGGCTCTATACACCACAATGGATCTGAAATGAAACAAACAAGATGTGCTTTAACTGCAGACTGTCAGCTTTAATTTCAGGGTATTTACATCCAAATCAGGTGAACGGTGTAGGAATGACAACAGTTTGCATATGTGCCTCCCACTTGTTAAGGGACCAAAAGTAATGGGACAATTGGCTTCTCAGCTGTTCCATGGCCAGGTGTGTGTTATTCCCTCATTATCCCAATTACAATGAGCAGATAAAAGGTCCAGAGTTCATTTCAAGTGTGCTATTTGCATTTGGAATCTGTTGCTGTCAATTCTCAAGATGAGATCCAAAGAGCTGTCACTATCAGTGAAGCCATCATTAGGCTGAAAACACAAAACAAACCCATCAGAGAGATAGCAAAAACATTAGGCGTGGCCAAAACAACTGTTTGGAACATTCTTAAAAAGAAGGAACGCACCGGTGAGCTCAGCAACACCAAAAGACCCGGAAGACCATGGAAAACAACTGTGGTGGATGAGCGAAGAATTCTTTCCCTGGTGAAGAAAACACCCTTCACAACAGTTGGCCAGATCAAGAACACTCTCCAGGAGGTAGGTGTATGTGTGTCAAAGTCACCAATCAAGAGAAGACTTCACCAGAGTGAATACAGAGGGTTCACCACAAGATGGAAACCATTGGTGAGCCTCAAACACAGGAAGGCCAGATTAGAGTTTGCCAAACGACATGTAAAAAAGCCTTCACAGTTCTGGAACAACATCCTATGGACAGATGAGACCGACATCAACTTGTACCAGAGTGATGGGAAGAGAAGAGTATGGAGAAGGAACTGCTCATGGTCCTCAGCATACCACCTCATCAGTGATCATGGTGGTGGTAGTGTCATGGCGTGGGCATGTATGGCTGCCAATGGAACTGCTTCTCTTGTATTTATTGATGATGTGACTGCTGACAGAAGCAGCCGGATGAATTGTGAAGTGTTTCGGGAATATTATCGGCTCATATTCAGCCAAATGCTTCACAACTCATTGGACGCTTCACAGTGCAGATGGACAATGACCCAAAGCAGACTGCAAAAGACACCAAAGAAGTGGAATGTTCTGCAATGGCCAATCACCTGACCTGAATCCGATTGAGCATTTCACTTGCTGAAGACAAAACTGAAGGGAAAATGCCCCAAGAACAAGCAGGAACTGAAGACAGTTGCAGTAAAGGCCTGGCAGAGCATCACCAGGGATGACACCCAGCGTCTGGGGATGTCTATGCGTTCCACACTTCAGGCTGTCATTGACTGCAGAGGATTTGTAACCAAGTATTAAAAAGTGAAAGTTTGATTTATGATTATTATTCTGTCCCATTACTTTTGGTCCCTTAACAAGTGGGAGGCACCTATGCAAACTGTTGTCATTCCTACACCGTTCACCTGATTTGGATGTAAATACCCTCAAATTAAAGCTGACAGTCTGCAGTTAAAGTACATCTTGTTCATTTCATTTCACATCCATTGTGGTGTATAGAGCCAAAAATGTTAGAATTGTGTCCATGTCCCAATATTTATGGACCTGACTGTATGTAGGTCTCTGCGGAGAGTGGGAGGGGTTATATAGGGAAGTCTCTGCTGGGAGTGGGAGGGGTTATATAGGGAGGTCTCTGCTGGGAGTGGGAAGGGGTTTACAGTGGTTTTCCTGGGGAGGAGGGTATATAATGGAGGGGACTCACTGGGAACATAGATGGGGGTGAGTGGAGGTTTCTGTGATGGAGGGGACTCACTGGGAACATAGATGGGGGTAAGGGAGGGTCTGTGATGGAGGGGACTCACTGGGAACATACATGGGGGTGGGGGGAGGGTCTGTGATGGAGGGGAATCACTGGGAACATACATGGGGGTGGGGGGAGTGTCTGCGATGGAGGGGACTCACTGGGAACATACATGGGGGTGGGGGGAGTGTCTGCGATGGAGGGGACTCACTGGGAACATACATGGGGGTAAGGGAGGGTCTGTGATGGAGGGGAATCACTGGGAACATAGATGGGGGGGGGACGGTCTATGATGGAAGGAACTCACTGGGAACATGCTGGGATGCAGCTGTCACTCTCCTGTCTTCCTTTTTTCTGCAGCGAATGATTTTGGTCTGTTTTTATCGGACGAGGATCCCAAGAAAGGAATCTGGCTGGAGGCGGGGAAAGCGCTTGATTATTACATGTTACGCAATGGGGTAAGGACATCCAGGGGCAGACTTGTCAGTTTTTTGTATACTCTTCTGAATTTTCTGTCCTGACAGCGGTGTGTTGTCATGTGACCTGCCCGACAGGGGTGTGGTGACGTCATCTGCTTGTGTCCTGCCTCCGTGTCATGTGATACAAGCGTGTGTGTTTTCTCAGGACACCTTGGAGTACAGGAAGAAGCAGCGACCTCTGAAGATCCGCATGTTGGATGGGACAGTGAAAACCGTCATGGTGGATGACTCCAAGACAATGAGCGACCTTCTTATGACCATCTGTGCCCGGATTGGTGAGATCTCACAAATAGCTGATTGGTTCATTGCTGACAACCTCTAATAGATCCCATGTAATCTGACATACAGTGAGGAACAGAAGTATTTGAACCCCCTGCGATGATGCAAGTTCTCCCACTTCTCCATCATGGAGGGTCTGACATTCACATTGCAGGGGATTCCCACTCTGAGGACAGAATTCAGGAGATCACATTGCAGGGGATTCCCACTCTTGAGGACAGAATTCAGGAGATCACATTGTATGATTTGTAAAGAATGTATTTGTCTCGCACGGCTGAACAGAAGTATTTGAACCCCTGAGAAACAGCAAGAATTCTGCCTCTCAAAGACCTGTTACTGCCCCTTTATAAAGCCCCCCTCTACTCCACTCATTCATCTCACTTAGTAGCCCCTGTCTGAGCTCTATAGACCCCTGTCCACCCCACAGTCAGTCAGACGCCAACTACAAGACAAATACATTCTTTACAAATCATACAATGTGATCTCCTGAATTCTGTCCTCAGAGTGGGAATCCCCTGCAATGTGATCTCCTGAATTCTGTCCTCAGAGTGGGAATCCCCTGCAATGTGATCTCCTGAATTCTGTCCTCAGAGTGGGAATCCCCTGCAATGTGATCTCCTGAATTCTGTCCTCAGAGTGGGAATCCCCTGCAATGTGAATATCAGACCCTCCATGATGGAGAAGTGGGAGAACTTGCAGAATTGCAGGGGGTTCAAATACTTCTGTTCCTCACTGTATATCCTCTGATAGATCCCATGTATCCTGACATATCTCCTCTGATAGATCCCGTGTATCCTGACATATCTCCTCTGATAGATCCCGTGTATCCTGACATATCTCCTCTGATAGATCCCATGTATCCTGACATATCTCCTCTGATAGATCCCGTGTATCCTGACATATCTCCTCTGATAGATCCCGTGTATCCTGACATATCTCCTCTGATAGATCCCGTGTATCCTGACATATCTCCTCTGATAGATCCCGTGTCATGTGACAATTTTGATATAATAGATCCCTTCATTCTGACCTCTCATTGATAGATCCAGAGTGTTCTGTTATGTGTAGTGTGCTGGATCTGATGAGATCTATAATATCCCATGAGATCTAGTGGAATCATACAGATATAAGGCGGCCATAGACAGCGGGCTAAGCAGAAAAGAGCAGACTCCTCCATCCACACTGAAATGAGGTGTATGGAGGAATCCCTCTGCCTGCTGGAACATTGCTTTCTGACAGCAGGAGCCGGCGCTGTCACAGAACACCAATCAGAAGCTGCTGCTGCTGGTCGTCTACAGTCTTTCCACATGTCCCTTCCATAGAAGATGATAAAACGATCGTCTTGTGTATAGCAGAGACAACCACACTCATCAGATCTCAGGCCGTCCCCGCTGACCCTGCCGACCTTCAGTCTATGGCCAGCTTAGATCAGTTTGGTGATTTGTTATCCGGTATATCGGGGTTGGTTCCTCTTCTGCACTGTACAGATCACCAGGAGAGGAATGCCCCCGGATGAGCTCATTCCTGCCGAGCATTGTGTGTCACCATCCCGGGTATTTATATCTGAACGAGCCACCTGTGTCTGAAGCGCTCAGTGTCATACGGTTACATTGTGTGTTATTTATACCCTGTGCACCCAATGCACTGCTGTACTGGCTGTATACACTCTATATACTGCCCTGAACCACCTCTTGTCCTGGGGAGTTGTACTGCCATGAGGCAGGTTGAAAGGATTCTCTTCAAACCTAGAATAAAGGGCATAAAAGTCAGTGCTATGGGTGAGCTGCTGTAACCCTGAAAGGCACCAATAACCTCCTGAGACAAAATAATATAATAAGGTGCAGCGCTAAAATGATGTAAATCTCAATATAATAAAGTGCAATACAATGATGGGAAACGATCTTAATATGATATAAAGTGCAAGTAGTGCCTAATTCACGTTACAATTCAATCAGCAAGGCAAATGCATCCAGTGACTACGGTGTAAATGCACATCCATCAAAGTGCAAATAGTGCCTATAAGGCGATAAAGTCCATATATCAATCACTGAATAAACATGAAGCTTCAGATATAAGTGATCCTTAGTGAGTCTTCCGGTGATAAATAAATAGAATTACACACTCACCAGATGCGTAATACCATCACACGTTTGAGAATTATTATATCTCAGTGGGTCAGCTGGATCATCATATGGACATCTCTACTCTGGTATGGACTCCCCTCTGGGCCATCATTGGGATGCAGTACCTTTCACCTCTTCTTGCAGTACGCTCTGTGGGTGGTGAGGCTCATCAAGAGCCCCAAGAAGGGATGCCAGAATAATGTGATACTGCTTCAAAGGTTTTGTTGATCCATTCACAGGTAAATGACAAACGTAAAGGTAAATCACAGACTGACTTTGCAGGCACACCCCCTATGAGTATGTGCTAGAGCACGAAACGTGTAAGGGAGGAGCTGCAGCTTCCTGGAGTCATACCGCTGAGGCCCCTGCTGGTCCGGCGGCCATCTCTACCTTCATCTTATGGCCACATATGATGATCCACTTTATATGATATTAAGATCGTTTCCCATCATTGTATTGCACTTTATATCATATTAAGATCGTTTCCCATCATTGTATTGCACTTTATAATATTGAGATTTACATCATTTTAGCGCTGCACCTTATTATGTTATTTTCTCTTCAAACCTGTTCGTGGTACGAAAGCCCAGCGGGGGTTATTCCTCTTATTCTGGACTTAAAATCTCTCAACAAATTCCTTCAAATTCCAAAATTTTGCATGGAATCTGCTAGGCTGGTAAAAGCCTCCCTGAGGCGGGAAGAATATCTTCCAGTCTTCTCTTCACAAGAAATATTTGGCTCCGGTCCTGGATACATCCTAAGCAGAAAATAAAATCCTGACTTTGAGATCGAAGAGACATCCCACAATGAGTCTCTGCATGAGAGCTCTAGGCCTCATGGTAGCCTCCTTTGAGGCTGTACCATTTGCCAAAGTTTAAGACCTCTCCATCACAACATTTTGTGGCCCTTGAACATACAGGATCCTTCTCTTGTCCTACCCATGATCCTGCCAATCTACAAAAGGAATTCCCTAACTTGGCTCTCCATCCAGTCTTAACAATATGGAAGTTTTTCCTTCCTTATCCCTGGTGAGTGATAACAGATGCCATAGACCTCACACTCTCCGATGGCCCTTACACTCTCCAATGGCCCTTACACCCTCTGATGGACCTCACAATCTCTGATGGACTTTGATAGACCTCACACTCTCCGATGGCCCTTACACTCTCCGATGGACCTTACACTCTACAATGGACCTCACTCTATCCAATAGACTTCACACTCTGCGATGGACCTCAGTAGACCTCATGCTATCTGATAGACCTCACACCCTCCGACAGACCTCACACTCTCCGATGGATCTCACACTCTCCGATGGATCTCACACTCTCCGATGGATCTCACACTCTCCGATGGATCTCACACTCTCCGATGGACCTTAATAGACCTCATGCTATCCAATAGACCTCACACCCTCCGATAGACCTCACACTCTCCGATAGACCTCACACTCTCCGATAGACCTCACACTCTCCGATAGACCTCACACCCTCCGATAGACCTCACACTCTCCGATGGATCTTAATAGACCTCATGCTATCCAATAGACCTCACACCCTCCGATAGACCTCACACTCTCCGATAGACCTCACACCCTCCGATAGACCTCACACTCTCCGATGGACCTTAATAGACCTCATGCTATCCAATAGACCTCACACACTCTGATAGATCTCACACTCTCCGATGGACATCACACTCTCCAATGGACCTTAATAGACCTCACACCGTCCGATGGACCTTAATAGACCTCGCACCATCCGATGGACCTCGCACTCTCGGGTGGACCTAGCACTCTCAGGTGGACCTAGCACTCTCGGGTGGACCTAGCACTCTCGGGTGGAACTAGCACTCTCGGGTGGACCTAGCACTCTCGGGTGGACCTAGCACTCTCGGGTGGACCTAGCACTCTCGGGTGGACCTAGCACTCTCGGGTGGACCTAGCACTCTCGGGTGGACCTCGCACTCTCGGGTGGACCTCGCACTCTCGGGTGGACCTCGCACTCTCGGGTGGACCTCGCACTCTCCGGTGGACCTAGCACTCTCCGGTGGACCTAGCACTCTCGGGTGGACCTAGCACTCTCGGGTGGACCTAGCACTCTCGGGTGGACCTCGCACTCTCGGGTGGACCTCGCACTCTCGGGTGGACCTCGCACTCTCGGGTGGACCTCGCACTCTCGGGTGGACCTCGCACTCTCGGGTGGACCTCGCACTCTCGGGTGGACCTCGCACTCTCGGGTGGACCTCGCACCCTCCGATGGACCTCACACTCTCGGAGAGACCTCACACTCTCGGATGGACCTCACACCCTCCGTTGGACCTCACACCCTCCTTTGGACTTCACAGTCCCGAGCACAAATCTCCTCCTGTGCTTTTATGTACCGATTTTACCAGATCGGTTGGAGTTTCCTGGGCTTTCCGGCATCAGGCCTCTGTATCCTGGTTGTGTAAAGCCACCACCTGGTCCTTCATACTTTTTCAAAGTTCTACCAGGTGGATGTCCAACCTTCTGCAGATGCAGTTTTCAGCGACAAGGCTCTTTCTCTGATGTTGGATCTGTTCACCCTTGTTGTTTGGAAGAGCTCTGTTTGCCTGGTTGTTGCACACCCTTCTCATTCATTGCTTGGTGATGTCCCAGGGTTTATGGTTTGTTTACCTGTGTCCTGTACTGTGCGATGACGATCAGAGAAAGTTTGCCTTACCTGTAAATTCCATATCATGGAGTACAGTACAGGACACAGGGCACCCTCTCTTCCATTTCTTCATTTGCTCTGCATTGCTTGGAGTGGTAGAGGGTTATAGGAGAGAGGTCCAGGGGGTGTGTCTTACCACCTAAAGGTTCAAGCCTATAATCCAGAGTGTGAGGGTACTTTGTGTCCTGTGCTGTTCTCCAAGACATGGACTTTACAGGTAGGTCATAATTCCTCCCCTATTGGTTATGAGATCTCTACATTACATTTACAGTAACAATAGACTGTTGTCGGTCCTGACCATAGATGGTCGTCTTGTATTTTTCTTGTTTTCTTCTTGTATCATCTGATGGATACAGCATGGTGACTCCGGGGGGGAGGCAGATGGCTTGTGGTCTCTCCTCATACGTTCTTCTCTCCGCAGGTATCACCAACTACGATGAATATTCTCTGGTGCGGGAAGTGTTTGAGGAGAAGAAGGAAGAGGTGACTGGAACCCTGAAACGAGACAAAACCCTTCTCCGAGATGACAAGAAAATGGAGAAACTGAAACAGAAGCTTCACACAGATGATGAGTGTAAGCTGCATGAATATTGGAATGAGAGGAGGTGAAGGTGGGAGGAGCTGGGAACTCCAATATAGACACCTCAGTGTTGAAGTCCCTGGAGATAGAAGAAGCCGCTTGGTATTTCAGCCCACCTGTAACCCCCAGAAAAGGGTGTATGTGGCTGATGTTTCAGTTGTATTGATGATTGGTGATGTGTGTGGTGATGATTTTCCTTCATTCAGTGAATTGGCTGGACCCGGGGCGGACGTTAAGAGAACAAGGTGTAGATGAAAATGAGACTCTTCTTCTGAGACGGAAATTCTTCTATTCTGACCAGAATGTCGATTCCAGGGACCCTGTTCAGCTCAATCTCCTCTATGTACAGGTACCTACCTCCTATGTCTAACTACCTCTGTGATCCCTCTGATGTTGGGTGTATGTAACGGTCTCTACTACTTACCTACCTACCCCTGTCACTCCTTGTACTAACCGCCCTTGGTGTCCTCCACATTCCCTGTTTTCCAGGCTCGGGATGACATTCTGAATGGCTCTCATCCTGTCTCCTTCGATAAAGCCTGTGAGTTTGCTGGCTACCAATGCCTGGTGCAGTTTGGACCCCATAATGAGATGAAGCACAAGCCAGGCTTCTTGGAGTGAGTATGGAGTAGGGGAGGAAGGGGGGGTGGGGGTTGCGGGCCTTCGACTCAGTTACTAGAAGTGGGAGAGGGAGTACAGTTCACCTGAGACAGGATTAGGGTTGTGCTCAGTGTCTTCCACCCAATGGGAAGGACCTCATATATGTACCTACCTCTCTGACACCTGTCTCTAGTGCTCACTGCAGTCCTCCTCCCTTCTGTCCCTCCAAGAAGAAGCCACACTCTGATGTCAGCCTCTTCCTGCCCCCCAGGAGACACCCAACTGTGGTTCCTCTCCCTTCCCGAAGAAGCCCCACTCTGGTGGTCACCCCTTTCTGCCTCCCAGGACACACCCAACTGTGGTTCCCCTCCCTTCCAGAAGACACCCAACTCGGGTCCCTTCAGTAAGAGAGGACTGGCTCTGGCCTCCTTCCGTGAAGACAGGCCCCACTCTGGTTGTTCTGTACTTCTGATGATTGGATCATCGGTGGGGTCCTGTCCCTCTGATGATTGGATCATCGGTGGGGTCCTGTACCTCTGATGTTTGGATCATCGGTGGGGTCCTGTCCCTCTGATGATTGGATCATCGGTGGGGTCCTGTCCCTCTGATGATTGGATCATCGGTGGGGTCCTGTCCCTCTGATGATTGGATCATCGGTGGGGTCCTGTCCCTCTGATGATTGGATCATCGGTGGGGTCCTGTCCCTCTGATGATTGGATCATCGGTGGGGTCCTGTCCCTCTGATGATTGGATCATCGGTGGGGTCCTGTCCCTCTGATGATTGGATCATCGGTGGGGTCCTGTCCCTCTGATGATTGGATCATCGGTGGGGTCCTGTCCCTCTGATGATTGGATCATCGGTGGGGTCGTGTCCCTCTGATGATTGGATCATCGGTGGGGTCCTGTCCCTCTGATGATTGGATCATCGGTGGGGTCCTGTCCCTCTGATGATTGGATCATCGGTGGGGTCCTATCCCACTTATGATTGGATCATCGTTGGGGTCCTATCCCACTGATGATTGGATCATCGGTGGGGCCCTGTCCCTCTGATGATTAGATCATTGTTGGGGTCCTGTCCCTCTGATGATTGGACCATTGGTGGGGTCCTGTCCCGCTGATGATTGGACCACCGGTGGGGTCCTGTCCCTCTGATGATTGGATCATTGGTGGGGTCCTGTCCCGTTGATGATTGGACCATTGGTGGGGTCCTGTCCCGTTGATGATTGGACCATTGGTGGGGTCCTGTCCCGCTGATGATTGGACCATTGGTGGGGTCCTGTCCCGCTGATGATTGGATGATTGCCTTCCATCGCCCTGCTCATAGACGGTAGCGATTTGGATCTGTGTGTCAGTGGGACCGGTCCAGTCTGCTGGACTCGTTTTGTGTAACAATCAGTGAAGGTGGACTGTACATGGATATGATTGTGAAATCCAGAGTTTTTAACGTGACATCTGATGCCACTTTTCCTGCAGCCTGAAGGATTTTCTGCCGAAAGAATACATCAAACAGAAGGGGGAGCGCAAGATCTTCCTGGTGAGTAGGCGGAGCATGTGTACACAGCACGGTATAGATGCCCTGTGTGGGCAGAGCTCACAGTATATGGCCACACCTCCATCAGTTCCACCCGGGTATAATATAATGAGTGGATTAGTGTATACGACATACATGTATGTACAGTGGATATAAAAAGTCTTCACACCCCCCCGGGTAAAATGTCAGATTTCTGTGATGTAAAAAAATGAGACAAAGATAAATCATTTCAGAACTTTTTCCACCTTTAATGTGACCTATAAACTTCAGGGGGGAAGTAAACCTAAAACACTAAAATAATGTTGTTGCATAAGTGTGCACGCCCTCTTATAATTGGGGATGTCGCGGTGTTCAGAATGAAGCAATAACATCCACAATCATGGTAAATAGGAGTCAGTACTCACCCGCCATCATTTACAGTGCCTCTGATTAACCCCAAATAAAGTTCAGCTGTTCTAGTCGGTCTTTCCTGACATTTTCTTAGTCGCATCCTACAGCAAAAGCCGTGGTCCGTAGAGAGCTTCCAATTATCAGAGGGATCTCATTGCTAAAAGGTATCAGTCAGGAGAAGGGGACAAAAGAAAAAGGCATTAGATATCCCATGGAACACAGTGAAGACAGTCATCATCAAGTGGAGGAAATATGGTGCAACAGTGACGTCACCAACAGTGACGTCACCAACAGTGACGTCACCAACAGTGACGTCACCAACAGTGACCTCACCAACAGTGACCTCACCAACAGTGACCTCACCAACAGTGACATCACCAACAGCGACATCCCTAACAGCGACGTCGCCAACAGCGACGTCCCCAACAGTGACGTCCCCAACAGCGATGTCCCCAACAGCGACGTCCCCAACAGCGACGTCCCCAACAGCGATGTCCCCAACAGCGACGTCCCCAACAGCGACGTCCCCAACAGTGACATTACTAAGAAGTGGACGTCCCTCCAAAATGGAGGAAAAGACGAGAAGAAAACTGGTGTGGGAGGTGGCCAAGATGTCTGCAGCAACGAGAAAGGAGCTGCAGGAATATGTGTCAAGTCCTGGCTGTGTGGTCCATGTGACACCAATCTCCCGTGTTCTTCATATGTTGGGCTATGGGGGAGAGTGGAAGACGGAAGACTGTTCTTACCATGAAAACCATCCAAGCCCGGCTACATTCTGTAATAACACATATGAAGTCTCCCAGGATCATGTGGGAAATGTGTTCTGGTCCGATGGAACCAAGGATGGACTATTGGCCAGAATTCCAAAAGATATGTTTGGCGTAAAAACAAGACATGACCAAAAGAACCCCATACCCACTGTGAAGCATGGTGGTGGCAGCATCATGCTTTTGGGCTGTTTTCCTTCAGCTGGAACTGGGGCCTTAGTCCAGGTGGAGGGAATTATGAACAGCTCCAAATCCCGGTCAATATCGGCACAAAATCTTCCGGCTTCTGCTAGAAAGATGAACATGAAGAGGAACTTCATCTTTCAGCATGACAACCACCCAAAGCATCCATCCAAATCCACCAAGGAATGGCTTCACCAGGAGAAGATGGAAAGTTCTGGAATAGCCCAGCCAGAGCCCAGACCTGAATCCGATGGAAGATCTGTGGGGGGATCTGAAGAGGGCTGTGCGCAGGAGATGACACACAATCTGACAGATATGGAAGAGCGGACAAATATTGCCAAGTCAGGATGTGCCGTGCTGATAGACTCCTCCCCAAACAGACTGAGTGCCGGAATCACATCAAAAGGGCATCACCAAAGGATTAGTGTACGGGTGTGAACACTTATGCAACCAGATTATTTTAGTTTTTTATGTTTACCTCCCCCCACCTAAAAGATTTCAGTTTGTTGTTCAGCCGAGTTGTACGGTCTATAGGTCACATTAAAGGGGGAAAAGTTCTGAAATGATTGATCTCTGTCTTATTTTATTACATCCCAGACACCGGACATTGTAACGGGTGTGAAGACTTTATATCCACTGTAGAAGGGAATACAGGAGCCGTGTGTGCTCCTCACTGCATCTCATACCCAACCCCCGACCTCTCTCCTCATTGGGGAGAATGTTCTCATTGGGTGATAACCAGGAATGTCACCCCTATGCTATTCCCCAGTATGCTATACCCCAGATACTATATACATGGGGGGGGGGGGGCAGCCTGCAGCCCCATGGGGTCATCTAGTCACATGAGTCCACATAAGATCCGTCCATCCATGTAAGATTCCTCCATCCATGTAAGATCCGTCCATCCATGTAAGATTCCTCCATCCATGTAAGATCCGTCCATCCATGTAAGATCCGTCCATCCATGTAAGATCCGTCCATGTAAGATTTGTCCATCCATGTAAGATCCGTCCATCCATGTAAGATCCGTCCATGTAAGATCCGTCCATCCATGTAAGATTCCTCCATCCATGTAAGATCCGTCCATCCATGTAAGATTCCTCCATCCATGTAAGATCCCTCCATGTAAGATTTGTCCATCCATGTAAGATCCGTCCATCCATGTAAGATCCGTCCATCCATGTAAGATCCGTCCATCCATGTAAGATTCCTCCATCCATGTAAGATCCCTCCATCCATGTAAGATCCCTCCATCCATGTAAGATCCCTCCATCCATGTAAGATCCCTCCATCCATGTAAGATCCCTCCATCCATGTAAGATTCCTCCATCCATGTAAGATCCGTCCATCCATGTAAGATCCCTCCATCCATGTAAGATTCCTCCGTCCATCCGTGTAAGATCCGTCCATCCGTGTAAGATCCGTCCATCCGTGTAAGATCCCTCCATCCGTGTAAGATTCCTCCATCCGTGTAAGATTCCTCCATCCATGTAAGATCCGTCCATGTAAGATTCCTCCGTCCATGTAAGATTCCTCCGTCCATGTAAGATCCGTCCGTCCATGTAAGATCCGTCCGTCCATGTAAGATTCCTCCATGTAAGATCCGTCCGTCCATGTAAGATCCCTCCGTCCATGTAAGATCCCTCCGTCCATGTAAGATCCCTCCGTCCATGTAAGATCCCTCCGTCCATGTAAGATTCCTCCGTCCATGTAAGATCCCTCCGTCCATGTAAGATCCCTCCGTCCATGTAAGATCCCTCCGTCCATGTAAAATCCGTCCGTCCATGTAAGATCCCTCCGTCCATGTAAGATCCGTCCGTCCATGTAAGATCCCTCCGTCCATGTAAGATCCCTCCGTCCATGTAAAATCCGTCCATCCATGTAAGATTTGTCCGTCCATGTAAGATCCCTCCGTCCATGTAAGATTCGTCCATCCATATAGGATCCATCCATCCATATAAGATCCATCCATCCATATAAGATCCATCCATCCATATAGGATCCATCCATTCATATAGGATCCATCCATCCATATAAGATCCATATTGGATCCATCCATCCATATAGGATCCATCCATCCATATAGGATCCATCCATCCATATAGGATCCATCCATATAAGATCCATCCATCCATATTGGATCCATCCATCCATATAAGATCCATATTGGATCCATCCATCCATATAGGATCCATCCATCCATATAAGATCCATATAGGATCCATCCATCCATATAAGATCCATATTGGATCCATCCATCCATATAGGATCCATCCATCCATATAAGATCCATATTGGATCCATCCATCCATATAGGATCCATCCATCCATATAAGATCCATATTGGATCCATCCATCCATATAAGATCCATATTGGATCCATCCATCCATATTGGATCCATCCAACCATATAGGATCCATCTATCCATATAGGATCCATCCATCCATATTGGATCCATCCATCCATATAGGATCCATCCATCCATATAGGATCCATCCATCCATATAGGATCCATCCATCCATATAGGATCCATCCATCCATCCATATAGGATCCATCCATCCATATAGGATCCATCCATCCATATAGGATCCATCCATCCATATAAGATCCATCCATCCATATAGGATCCATCCATCCATATAGGATCCATCCATCCATATAGGATCCATCAGTGTGGATGACAGGTATACGACCGTCCTCTCTTGTAGGCTCACAAGAATTGCGGAAATATGAGTGAAATTGAAGCCAAGGTGCGATACGTGAAGCTGGCCCGGTCCCTGAAGACATACGGTGTGTCCTTCTTCCTGGTGAAGGTGAGCAGGGAAGGTGCTGCTCTGGAATTGTCCCTGTACTTTGTTTTTTTTGGTGGAGGCTGGTTTTCAGATTGGGCTTCCTTGTTTTTCTCAGTTTGGAGGTGTCCTAATTCGTGTAAATCTCGTCTGTTGTCTTCCTGCAGGAAAAGATGAAAGGGAAGAACAAGCTGGTTCCTCGTCTGTTGGGGATCACTAAGGAATGTGTGATGAGGGTGGATGAGAAGACCAAGGAGGTGATCCAGGAGTGGAACCTCACCAACATCAAACGTTGGGCCGCCTCTCCGAAGAGCTTCACACTGGTGAGATCTCAATCTGCTTACACCCATGTGTGTTGTGGGCGTATTCCTGACTGTGCTGATGGGGGGTCCTTTCCTGTCTTAGGACTTTGGAGACTATCAGGATGGATATTACTCAGTGCAGACCACAGAAGGAGAGCAGATTGCCCAGCTCATTGCCGGATACATCGATATCATTCTCAAGAAGGTAAGAAACTATCTTTCTCTGTCATTTGCAGACACAGGCCGCCCAGCTCAGCCTTGGGGTCCTTCAAAAGCCTGGCTCATTCTTGGGGTCTTCAAGTAGCCCAGCTCAGCTGTGGAATCCTCTAGTAGCCCGGCTCAGCTTTCGGATTCTATAGTAGCTTGACTCGGCCTTGGGCCTCCCAGAGTCTGGCTGAGCCTTGAGGTTCTTCAGTAGCCCATCTTAACCTTAGGGTCCTCCATTATCCTGGCTCAGCTTTGGGGTTCTTCAGTAGTCAGGCTAAGTCTTGGGGTTCTCCAGTAGTCAGGCTAAGTCTTGGGGTTCTCCAGTAGTCAGGCTCAATCTTGGGGTTCTCCATTAGCCCAGCTTCGCTTTGAGCTCTTCTAGCTCAAATCCCTAGAAAGATGTCACTTCCTCCTACCATAGCCTACCTCCGCTTTGGGCTCCTCTAGCTCAGGTCTTTGGAGTGATGTCACCTCACAGAGCCTCAAATGTATCCTCCGTCCACTCATAGCACCAACAATGGGACATGTTCTTTAAATTTCCCTAGGCTAAGGGCCTCTACAGGGGAAAGCCTTGGACCTCCTGCTACATACAATGCACCTCTGTTCTACTACAATTAACAGTCTGTTGTCTCCATTTTTCTCTGGTTAGAAAAAGAGTAAAGACCACTTTGGTTTGGAGGGAGATGAAGAATCGACCATGTTGGAGGACTCTGTGTCACCCAAGAAGTAAGATGTCCCCCCTGAAGACGGGACTCCTATTTCTGTTCCTTTTTATTGTCATTTCTGGGGCCCTTCCATAATGAATGTGGCTCCTTGTTCTGCGAGGAAGCTCTGCGGGAAAATAAAAATGTCCCCACCCTGGTGGTCTCCTTTCCTAGATGGAAACCGGATCAGGGGAGGGAAATTATCTGCAAACATTTTGAATGAAAAAAAAAAACAAAAACAATTGGCAGAAATCCACCGTCATGTGACCTCTGGACACTATTATTTGTATATTGGGGTATTTGGTTTGTTTCTGTACCTGCCCCTTCCTGGAGAGAAGTCCTCCCAATTATATTCAGGCCATCAAAATACGAGACCACTGAGCCGTCATATGATGAAAGGTTATATTTCAGGTTTGGGGACCTCTGAGACGTCATATGATGGGATGGAAGGTTATATTTCAGGTTTGGGGACCTCTGAGACGTCATATGATGGGATGGAAGGTTATAATTCAGGTTTGGGGACCTCTGGGCTGTCATATGATGGGATGGAAGGTTATAATTCAGGTTTGGGGACCTCTGAGACGTCATATGATGGGATGGAAGGTTATAATTCAGGTTTGGGGACCTCTGAGACGTCATATGATGGGATGGAAGGTTATAATTCAGGTTTGGGGACCTCTGAGACGTCATATGATGGGATGGAAGGTTATATTTCAGGTTTGGGGACCTCTGAGACGTCATATGATGGGATGGAAGGTTATAATTCAGGTTTGGGGACCTCTGGGCTGTCATATGATGGGATGGAAGGTTATAATTCAGGTTTGGGGACCTCTGAGACGTCATATGATGGGATGGAAGGTTATAATTCAGGTTTGGGGACCTCTGAGACGTCATATGATGGGATGGAAGGTTATAATTCAGGTTTGGGGACCTCTGGGCTGTCATATGATGGGATGGAAGGTTATAATTCAGGTTTGGGGACCTCTGAGACGTCATATGATGGGATGGAAGGTTATAATTCAGGTTTGGGGACCTCTGAGACGTCATATGATGGGATGGAAGGTTATAATTCAGGTTTGGGGACCTCTGAGAAGTCATATGATGGGATGGAAGGTTATAATTCAGGTTTGGGGACCTCTGAGACGTCATATGATGGGATGGAAGGTTATAATTCAGGTTTGGGGACCTCTGGGCTGTCATATGATGGGATGGAAGGTTATAATTCAGGTTTGGGGACCTCTGAGAAGTCATATGATGGGATGGAAGATTATATTTCAGGTTTGGGGACCTCTGAGACGTCATATGATGGGATGGAAGGTTATAATTCAGGTTTGGGGACCTCTGGGCTGTCATATGATGGGATGGAAGGTTATAATTCAGGTTTGGGGACCTCTAAGAAGTCATATGATGGGATGGAAGATTATATTTCAGGTTTGGGGACCTCTGAGACGTCATATGATGGGATGGAAGGTTATAATTCAGGTTTGGGGACCTCTGGGCTGTCATATGATGGGATGGAAGGTTATAATTCAGGTTTGGGGACCTCTGAGACGTCATATGATGGGATGGAAGGTTATAATTCAGGTTTGGGGACCTCTGAGACGTCATATGATGGGATGGAAGGTTATAATTCAGGTTTGGGGACCTCTGGGCTGTCATATGATGGGATGGAAGGTTATAATTCAGGTTTGGGGACCTCTGAGAAGTCATATGATGGGATGGAAGATTATATTTCAGGTTTGGGGACCTCTGAGACGTCATATGACAGGATGGAAGGTTATAATTCAGGTTTAGGGACCTCTGAGATGTCATATGATGGGATGGAAGGTTATAATTCAGGTTTGGGGACCTCTGGGCTGTCATATGATGGGATGGAAGGTTATAATTCAGGTTTGGGGACCTCTGAGAAGTCATATGATGGGATGGAAGATTATATTTCAGGTTTGGGGACCTCTGAGACGTCATATGATGGGATGGAAGGTTATAATTCAGGTTTGGGGACCTCTGGGCTGTCATATGATGGGATGGAAGGTTATAATTCAGGTTTGGGGACCTCTGAGAAGTCATATGATGGGATGGAAGATTATATTTCAGGTTTGGGGACCTCTGAGACGTCATATGATGGGATGGAAGGTTATATTTCAGGTTTGGGGACCTCTGGGCTGTCATATGATGGGATGGAAGGTTATATTTCAGGTTTGGGGACCTCTGAGACGTCATATGATGGGATGGAAGGTTATATTTCAGGTTTGGGGACCTCTGAGACGTCATATGATGGGATGGAAGGTTATAATTCAGGTTTGGGGACCTCTGAGAAGTCATATGATGGGATGGAAGATTATATTTCAGGTTTGGGGACCTCTGAGACGTCATATGATGGGATGGAAGGTTATAATTCAGGTTTGGGGACCTCTGGGCTGTCATATGATGGGATGGAAGGTTATAATTCAGGTTTGGGGACCTCTGAGACGTCATATGATGGGATGGAAGGTTATAATTCAGGTTTGGGGACCTCTGAGACGTCATATGATGGGATGGAAGGTTATAATTCAGGTTTGGGGACCTCTGGGCTGTCATATGATGGGATGGAAGGTTATAATTCAGGTTTGGGGACCTCTGAGAAGTCATATGATGGGATGGAAGATTATATTTCAGGTTTGGGGACCTCTGAGACGTCATATGACAGGATGGAAGGTTATAATTCAGGTTTAGGGACCTCTGAGATGTCATATGATGGGATGGAAGGTTATAATTCAGGTTTGGGGACCTCTGGGCTGTCATATGATGGGATGGAAGGTTATAATTCAGGTTTGGGGACCTCTGAGAAGTCATATGACAGGATGGAAGATTATATTTCAGGTTTGGGGACCTCTGAGACGTCATATGATGGGATGGAAGGTTATAATTCAGGTTTGGGGACCTCTGGGCTGTCATATGATGGGATGGAAGGTTATAATTCAGGTTTGGGGACCTCTGAGAAGTCATATGATGGGATGGAAGATTATATTTCAGGTTTGGGGACCTCTGAGACGTCATATGATGGGATGGAAGGTTATATTTCAGGTTTGGGGACCTCTGGGCTGTCATATGATGGGATGGAAGGTTATATTTCAGGTTTGGGGACCTCTGAGACGTCATATGATGGGATGGAAGGTTATATTTCAGGTTTGGGGACCTCTGAGACGTCATATGATGGGATGGAAGGTTATATTTCAGGTTTGGGGACCTCTGAGAAGTCATATGAATGAAGGTTTTGGATAACCATCTTATGATATGATGGAAGGTCATAGTTCAGGTTTTGGGGAGCCATCTTATGATATGATGGAAGGTCATAGTTCAGGTTTTGGGGAGCCCTATTATGATATGATGGAAAGTCATAGTTCAGGTTTTGGGGAGCCATCTTAAGATATGATGGAAGATCATAGTCCAGGTTTTGGGGAGCCCTATTATGATATGATGGAAGGTCATAGTCCAGGTTTTGGGGAGCCCTATTATGATATGATGGAAGGTCATAGTTCAGGTTTTGGGGAGCCATCTTAAGATATGATGGAAGGTCATAGTCCAGGTTTTGGGGAGCCATCTTATGATATGATGGAAGGTCATAGTTCAGGTTTTGGGGAGCCCTATTATGATATGATGGAAAGTCATAGTTCAGGTTTTGGGGAGCCATCTTAAGATATGATGGAAGGTCATAGTCCAGGTTTTGGGGAGCCCTATTATGATATGATGGAAGGTCATAGTCCAGGTTTTGGGGAGCCCTATTATGATATGATGGAAGGTCATAGTCCAGGTTTTGGGGAGCCCTATTATGATATGATGGAAGGTCATAGTTCAGGTTTTGGGGAGCCCTATTATGATATGATGGAAAGTCATAGTTCAGGTTTTGGGGAGCCATCTTATGATATGATGGAAAGTCATAGTTCAGGTTTTGGGGAGCCATCTTATGATATGATGGAAGGTCATAGTCCAGGTTTTGGGGAGCCATCTTATGATATGATGGAAGGTCATAGTCCAGGTTTTGGGGAGCCATCTTATGATATGATGGAAGGTCATAGTTCAGGTTTTGGGGAGCCCTATTATGATATGATGGAAGGTCATAGTTCAGGTTTTGGGGAGCCCTATTATGATATGATGGAAAGTCATAGTTCAGGTTTTGGGGAGCCATCTTATGATATGATGGAAAGTCATAGTCCAGGTTTTGGGGAGCCCTATTATGATATGATGGAAGGTCATAGTCCAGGTTTTGGGGAGCCCTATTATGATTTGATGGAAGGTCATAGTCCAGGTTTTGGAGAGCCATCTTAAGATATGATGGAAGGTCATAGTCCAGGTTTTGGGGAGCCATCTTAAGATATGATGGAAGGTCATAGTTCAGGTTTTGGGGAGCCATCTTAAGATATGATGGAAGGTCATAGTTCAGGTTTTGGGGACCTATCATATGATGGAAGGTCATAGTCCAGGTTTTGGGGCACTATCCTATGATATAATGAAAAGTCGTTATCCAGGTTGGAGGCCCCTGAACCGTCATATGGAAGATAACGAACCTTCTCTGCTCCTCTTCAGGTCCACGGTTCTTCAGCAGCAATTTAACACGGTGGGGAAGGTGGAGCATGGCTCTGTAGCTCTTCCAGCCATCATGCGGTCAGGGGCTGGAGGACCAGAAAACTTCCAGGTGGGCTCCATGCCACAGGCTCAGCAGCAGATCACAAGTGGCCAGATGCACTGGGGACACATGCCACCACTGGTAAGACTGTGGATGACGTCATGTGCTACATATCTGGTCATTTCTTCCCTCACTCCTCATTGGTCATTGTGTGTCCTCTTGTTCTCTCTCCTCTTCTATCACCCTGACCGGTGTATACCGTGTAGGTGACCACTTATGTAGGACCTCTACACTGCTTGTCTGTGGAGTCCTCCTTACCTGCTTTGTCCTTGAAAGTAGCAGTGCCCTCAGCTGAGAGTATGCTCATTGTTTCTGTTCCTCCTCTGCAGACCTCGGCCCAGCAGGCCCTCACTGGTACGATCAACTCAAGTATGCAAGCTGTGAACGCGGCCCAGGCCTCCCTGGATGACTTTGATACTCTTCCACCCCTGGGGCAAGATGCTGTGAGTACTCCATGCCAGACGTGTGTCCATACAGGCTTCTGTGGTAGATGATCATTGGCCGAGAGGTCGTATAGTATCAGTACAGACCTCTGGGGGAGGGGGGAGGGAGGGTCATATAGTGTCAGTATAGACCTATGTAGGGGGAGGGTCATGTAGTCTCAGTATAGACCTCTGTAGGGGTGGGAATGGTCATGTAGTGTCAGTATAGACCTCTATAGGGGTGGGAATGGTCATGTAGTGTCAGTATAGACCTCTGTAGGGGTGGGAATGGTCATGTAGTGTCAGTATAGACCTCTGTAGGGGTGGGAATGGTCATGTAGTCTCAGTATAGACCTCTGTAGGGGTGGGAATGGTCATGTAGTGTCAGTATAGACCTCTGTAGGGGTGGGAATGGTCATGTAGTGTCAGTATAGACCTCTGTAGGGGTGGGAATGGTCATGTAGTGTCAGTATAGACCTCTGTAGGGGTGGGAATGGTCATGTAGTGTCAGTATAGACCTCTGTAGGGGTGGGAATGGTCATGTAGTGTCAGTATAGACCTCTGTAGGGGTGGGAATGGTCATATAGTGTCAGTATAGACCTCTGTAGGGGGAGGGTCATGTAGTGTCAGTATAGACCTCTGTAGGGGTGGGAATGGTCATGTAGTGTCAGTATAGACCTCTGTAGGGGTGGGAATGGTCATGTAGTGTCAGTATAGACCTCTGTAGGGGTGGGAATGGTCATGTAGTGTCAGTATAGACCTCTGTAGGGGTGGGAATGGTCATGTAGTGTCAGTATAGACCTCTGTAGGGGTGGGAATGGTCATGTAGTGTCAGTATAGACCTCTGTAGGGGTGGGAATGGTCATGTAGTGTCAGTATAGACCTCTGTAGGGGTGGGAATGGTCATGTAGTGTCAGTATAGACCTCTGTAGGGGTGGGAATGGTCATGTAGTGTCAGTATAGACCTCTGTAGGGGTGGGAATGGTCATGTAGTGTCAGTATAGACCTCTGTAGGGGTGGGAATGGTCATGTAGTGTCAGTATAGACCTCTGTAGGGGTGGGAATGGTCATGTAGTGTCAGTATAGACCTCTGTAGGGGTGGGAATGGTCATATAGTGTCAGTATAGACCTCTGTAGGGGGAGGGTCATGTAGTGTCAGTATAGACCTCTGTAGGGGTGGGAATGGTCATGTAGTGTCAGTATAGACCTCTGTAGGGGTGGGAATGGTCATGTAGTGTCAGTATAGACCTCTGTAGGGGTGGGAATGGTCATGTAGTGTCAGTATAGACCTCTGTAGGGGTGGGAATGGTCATGTAGTGTCAGTATAGACCTCTGTAGGGGTGGGAATGGTCATGTAGTGTCAGTATAGACCTCTGTAGGGGTGGGAATGGTCATGTAGTGTCAGTATAGACCTCTGTAGGGGTGGGAATGGTCATGTAGTGTCAGTATAGACCTCTGTAGGGGTGGGAATGGTCATGTAGTGTCAGTATAGACCTCTGTAGGGGTGGGAATGGTCATGTAGTGTCAGTATAGACCTCTGTAGGGGTGGGAATGGTCATATAGTGTCAGTATAGACCTCTGTAGGGGGAGGGTCATGTAGTGTCAGTATAGACCTCTGTAGGGGTGGGAATGGTCATGTAGTGTCAGTATAGACCTCTGTAGGGGTGGGAATGGTCATGTAGTCTCAGTATAGACCTCTGTAGGGGTGGGAATGGTCATGTAGTCTCAGTATAGACCTCTGTAGGGGTGGGAATGGTCATGTAGTGTCAGTATAGACCTCTGTAGGGGTGGGAATGGTCATGTAGTGTCAGTATAGACCTCTGTAGGGGTGGGAATGGTCATGTAGTGTCAGTATAGACCTCTCTGGTGCCTGGATGGACACCCTTAGTGTAATATAGACCTCATCAGTAGCTGGTTGAACATATAGTGAGAGTATATCATCTCCATGGAGGCTGCATGGTCACATAGTGTAGTAGAAGGTTGTATAATGACCGTGTAGAACTAAATGGAGGTTGGATGTTCATATAGTGTTTGTGTAGACCTCAGCAGTGGTTGGGAAGTCATATAGTGTTCACGTGGAGGTTGGATGTTTATATGGGGTCAGTCTAGACCTGAGCGGGGGTTGGACGGTCAGTCTAGACCTCTGTAGAGGTCAGGTGGGCATATGTTGTGGAGTTTGGACAGGCCAAGCATCACCATAGACCCCTCCAGTGATATTGTCTCTCAGAGACCTTCTTTGCTGTACCATTGGAGGACTGATGCCCGTGGTGACAGATCGCTAGAGCTGGGCTCGTCTTGTGATGACATTTCTCCCTGCAGGCTGCCAAGGCTTGGAGGAAGAACAAGATGGATGAATCCAAACATGAGATCCACTCTCAGGTGGACGCCATCACCGCAGGAACCGCCTCCGTTGTCAACCTGACTGCAGGTGAGATGGTCCACATCCGTCAGATGTCTGCCATGTAGGCGTATGGTTGGATATTGGAGGAACTTCTCGTTTCCTTCCATGGAGCAGACAAACGTACTGGAGAGTTATTATTACTGTCTCATGGAAACAAGTAGTGGGCACTGAGTGATGGGATGTCTAACAGGAACCTGATCCTGCCTACTCATCCAGCACGGATGAATTGTGGGGATCCCTAGGTCCCCTCATCATCATCCACCTCCTGAGCACACAGTGAGCCCATAAATATCAGGATCTCCAATATGAAGATCTCATAATATGAAGGAAGTTGAGCACATCTCTTCTCCTCAGCTCTTGGTTGGTCTCTAGTATGATGGCGGTCTCAGTGGCCAGCAAGGTTGTTGCTTCCCAGGTTTCCAGGCCTCCAGGGTGTTGCACCGTGTTTACACTGCTGGTTGTGGTAGGTTCACCTCTGAGGAAACAATGACGCCAACCTTTGATGGAGGATACCATTGTTACTATGGAAGTATAGAGGCCTCCTAGGATGAACGTTCTTGTAGAGGTACGGACCTCCGTGACTGTAGAGGTACGGACCTCCGTGACTGTAGAGGTACGGACCTCCGTGACTGTAGAGGTACGGACCTCCGTGACTGTAGAGGTACGGACCTCCGTGACTGTAGAGGTACGGACCTCCGTGACTGTAGAGGTACGGACCTCCGTGACTGTAGAGGTACGGACCTCTGTGACTGTAGAAGTACGGACCTCCGTGACTGTAGAGGTACGGACCTCCGTGACTGTAGGGGTACGGACCTCCGTGACTGTAGGGGTACGGACCTCCGTGACTGTAGAGGTACGGACCTCCGTGACTGTAGAGGTACGGACCTCCGTGACTGTAGAGGTACGGACCTCCGTGACTGTAGAGGTACGGACCTTCCTGACTGTAGAGGTACGGACCTCCGTGACTGTAGAGGTACGGACCTTCCTGACTGTAGAGGTACGGACCTCCGTGACTGTAGAGGTACGGACCTCCGTGACTGTAGAGGTACGGACCTCCGTGACTGTAGAGGTACGGACCTTCCTGACTGTAGAGGTACGGACCTCCGTGACTGTAGAGGTACGGACCTTCCTGACTGTAGAGGTACGGACCTCCGTGACTGTAGAGGTACGGACCTCCGTGACTGTAGAGGTACGGACCTCCGTGACTGTAGGGGTAAGAACCTCCGTGACTGTAGAGGTACGGACCTCCGTGACTGTAGAGGTACGGACCTTCCTGACTGTAGAGGTACGGACCTTCCTGACTGTAGAGGTACGGACCTCCGTGACTGTAGAGGTACGGACCTCGGTGGCTGTAGAGGTAAGGACCTCCGTGACTGTAGAGGTACGGACCTCCGTGACTGTAGGGGTACGGACCTCCGTGACTGTAGGGGTACGGACCTCCGTGACTGTAGGGGTACGGACCTCCGTGACTGTAGGGGTACGGACCTCCGTGACTGTAGAGGTACGGACCTCCGTGACTGTAGGGGTACGGACCTCCGTGACTGTAGGGGTACGGACCTCCGTGACTGTAGGGGTACGGACCTCCGTGACTGTAGAGGTACGGACCTCCGTGACTGTAGAGGTACGGACCTCCGTGACTGTAGAGGTACGGACCTCCGTGACTGTAGAGGTACGGACCTCCGTGACTGTAGGGGTACGGACCTCCGTGACTGTAGGGGTACGGACCTCCGTGACTGTAGGGGTACGGACCTCCGTGACTGTAGGGGTACGGACCTCCGTGACTGTAGAGGTAAGGACCTCCGTGACTGTAGAGGTACGGACCTCGGTGACTGTAGGGGTACGGACCTCGGTGACTGTAGAGGTACGGACCTCCGTGACTGTAGAGGTACGGACCTCCGTGACTGTAGAGGTACGGACCTCCGTGACTGTAGAGGTACGGACCTCCGTGACTGTAGAGGTACGGACCTCCGTGACTGTAGGGGTACGGACCTCCGTGACTGTAGAGGTACGGACCTCCGTGACTGTAGGGGTACGGACCTCCGTGACTGTAGAGGTACGGACCTCCGTGACTGTAGAGGTACGGACCTCGGTGACTGTAGGGGTACGGACCTCGGTGACTGTAGGGGTACGGACCTCCGTGACTGTAGGGGTACGGACCTCCGTGACTTTAGGGGTACGGACCTCCGTGACTGTAGAGGTACGGACCTCCGTGACTGTAGAGGTACGGACCTCCGTGACTGTAGAGGTACGGACCTCCGTGACTGTAGAGGTACGGACCACCGTGACTGTAGAGGTACGGACCTCCGTGACTGTAGGGGTACGGACCTCCGTGACTGTAGGGGTACGGACCTCCGTGACTGTAGGGGTACGGACCTCCGTGACTGTAGAGGTACGGACCTCCGTGACTGTAGAGGTGCGGACCTCCGTGACTGTAGAGGTACGGACCTCCGTGACTGTAGAGGTAAGAACCTCCGTGACTGTAGAGGTACGGACCTCCGTGACTGTAGAGGTAAGAACCTCCGTGACTGTAGAGGTACGGACCTCCGTGACTGTAGGGATACGGACCTCCGTGACCGTAGAGGTACGGACCTCCGTGACTGTAGAGGTAAGAACCTCCGTGACTGTAGAGGTACGGACCTCCGTGACTGTAGGGATACGGACCTCCGTGACCGTAGAGGTACGGACCTCCGTGACTGTAGAGGTACGGACCTCCGTGACTGTAGAGGTACGGACCTCCGTGACTGTAGAGGTAAGAACCTCCGTGACTGTAGAGGTACGGACCTCCGTGACTGTAGGGGTACGGACCTCCGTGACTGTAGGGGTACGGACCTCCGTGACTGTAGGGGTACGGACCTCCGTGACTGTAGAGGTAAGAACCTCCGTGACTGTAGAGGTACGGACCTCCGTGACTGTAGGGATACGGACCTCCGTGACCGTAGAGGTACGGACCTCCGTGACTGTAGAGGTACGGACCTCCGTGACTGTAGAGGTAAGAACCTCCGTGACTGTAGAGGTACGGACCTCCGTGACTGTAGGGGTACGGACCTCCGTGACTGTAGGGGTACGGACCTCCCTGACTGTAGAGGTACGGACCTCCGTGACTGTAGGGGTACGGACCTCCCTGACTGTAGAGGTACGGACCTCCGTGACTGTAGGGATACGGACCTCCGTGACTGTAGGGGTACGGACCTCCGTGACTGTAGGGATACGGACCTCCGTGACCGTAGAGGTACGGACCTCCGTGACTGTAGAGGTACGGACCTCCGTGACTGTAGAGGTACGGACCTCCGTGACTGTAGGGATACGGACCTCCGTGACTGTAGGGGTACGGACCTCCGTGACTGTAGAGGTACGGACCTCCGTGACTGTAGAGGTACGGACCTCTGTGAATGTAGGGGTACGGACCTCCGTGACTGTAGGGGTACGGACCTCCGTGACTGTAGGGGTACGGACCTCCGTGACTGTAGGGATACGGACCTCCGTGACCGTAGAGGTACGGACCTCCGTGACTGTAGGGGTACGGACCTCCGTGACTGTAGAGGTACGGACCTCCGTGACCGTAGGGATACGGACCTCCGTGACTGTAGGGGTACGGACCTCCGTGACTGTAGAGGTGCGGACCTCCGTGACTGTAGAGGTGCGGACCTCCGTGACTGTAGAGGTACGGACCTCCGTGACCGTAGAGGTAAGAACCTCCGTGACTGTAGAGGTGCGGACCTCCGTGACTGTAGAGGTAAGAACCTCCGTGACTGTAGAGGTACGGACCTCCGTGACTGTAGAGGTGCGGACCTCCGTGACTGTAGAGGTACGGACCTCCGTGACCGTAGAGCTGGTACTCAGTGTCTGTGTCTCCAAGGTGTATGTAGGGCACATTGCCCAGTACGTTGTATGTAACGTGTTTCTTGTAGGTGATCCCGCAGACACGGATTACACGGCTGTGGGCTGCGCCGTCACAACCATCAGTTCCAACCTGACGGAGATGTCCCGCGGGGTGAAGCTTCTTGCAGCTCTGATGGAGGATGAGGGAGGCAACGGGAGACAACTTCTCCACGCAGCCAAGAACCTGGCAGGAGCCGTATCTGACCTGCTGAAGACCGCCCAACCCGCCAGCACCGAGGTATGTGCCATCCTTGTGTGTTCATCCACAGTACCCCAGAAGGAGCCCCCCCGGACTGTATACAGTGTATATATACACAGTACCCCCAGAAGGGAGCCCCCCCCGGACTGTATACAATGTATATATACACAGTACCCCCAGAAGGGAGCCCCCCCCCGGACTGTATACAGTGTATATACAGTACCCCCAGAAGGGAGCCCCCCCCCGGACTGTATACAGTGTATATACAGTACCCCCCCAGAAGGGAGCCCCCCCCCGGACTGTATACAATGTATATATATACAGCATCTCCCAGAAGTGAGCCCCCCCCGGACTGTATACAATGTATATACAGTACCCCCCAGAAGGGAGCCCCCCCCCGGACTGTATACAATGTATATATACACAGTACCCCCAGAAGGGAGCCCCCCCCCCGGACTGTATACAATGTATATATACACAGTACCCCCAGAAGGGAGCCCCCCCCCGGACTGTATACAATGTATATATACACAGTACCCCCAGAAGGGAGCCCCCCCCGGACTGTATACAGTGTATATATATACAGTACCCCCAGAAGTGAGCCCCCCCTCCCGGACTGTATACAATGTATATATATATATACAGTACCCCCAGAAGTGAGCCCCCCCGGACTGTATACAATGTATATATACACAGTACCCCCAGAAGGGAGCCCCCCCCCCCCCGGACTGTATACAATGTATATACAGTACCCCCCAGAAGGGAGCCCCCCCCCCCGGACTGTATACAGTGTATATATATACAGTACCCCCAGAAGTGAGCCCCCCCCCGGACTGTATACAATGTATATATACACAGTACCCCCAGAAGGGAGCCCCCCCCCGGACTGTATACAATGTATATATACACAGTACCCCCAGAAGGGAGCCCCCCCCCCGGACTGTATACAATGTATATATACACAGTACCCCCAGAAGGGAGCCCCCCCCCGGACTGTATACAATATATATATACACAGTACCCCCAGAAGGGAGCCCCCCCCCCGGACTGTATACAATATATACAGTACCCCCAGAAGGGAGCCCCCCCGGACTGTATACAATATATACAGTACCCCCAGAAGGGAGCCCCCCCCCTCCCGGACTGTATACAATGTATATATACACAGTACCCCCAGAAGGGAGCCCCCCCCCGGACTGTATACAGTGTATATATACACAGTACCCCCAGAAGGGAGCCCCCCCCCGGACTGTATACAGTGTATATATATATATATAGTACCCCCAGAAGGGAGCACCCCCCCGGACTGTATACAATGTATATACAGTACCCCCCAGAAGGGAGCCCCCCCCCCGGACTGTATACAATGTATATATATACAGTACCCCCAGAAGTGAGCCCCCCCTCGGACTGTATGCAATGTATATATATACAGTACCCCCAGAAGTGAGCCCCCCCCCGGACTGTATACAATGTATATATATACAGCATCTCCCAGAAGTGAGCCCCCCCCCGGACTGTATGCAATGTATATATATACAGTATCCCCCAGAAGTGAGCCCCCCCGGACTGTATGCAATGTATATATACACAGTACCCCCAGAAGTGAGCCCCCCCCGGACTGTATGCAATGTATATATACACAGCATCTCCAGAAGTGAGCCCCCCCGGACTGTATACAATGTATATATATACAGTATCCCCCAGAAGTGAGCCCCCCCGGACTGTATACAATGTATATATATACAGTACCCCCCAGAAGGGAGGCCCCCCCCCCGGACTGTATACAATGTATATATATACAGTACCCCCAGAAGTGAGCCCCCCCTCGGACTGTATGCAATGTATATATATACAGTACCCCAGAAGTGAGCCCCCCCCGGACTGTATGCAATGTATATATATACAGTACCCCCAGAAGTGAGCCCCCCCCCGGACTGTATACAATGTATATATATACAGCATCTCCCAGAAGTGAGCCCCCCCGGACTGTATGCAATGTATATATATACAGTATCCCCCAGAAGTGAGCCCCCCCCGGACTGTATGCAATGTATATATACCACAGTACCCCAGAAGTGAGCCCCCCCCGGACTATATGCAATGTATATATACACAGCATCTCCCAGAAGTGAAGCCCCCCCCGGACTGTATACAATGTATATATATACAGTATCCCCCAGAAGTGAGCCCCCCCCGGACTGTATACAATGTATATATATATCAGTATCCCCCAGAAGTGAGCCCCCCCCGGACTGTATGCAATGTATATATACACAGTACCCCCAGAAGTGAGCCCCCCCGGACTGTATGCAATGTATATATACACAGCATCTCCCAGAAGTGAGCCCCCCCCCGGACTGTATGCAATGTATATATATACAGTATCCCCCAGAAGTGAGCCCCCCCCGGACTGTATGCAATGTATATATACACAGTACCCCCAGAAGTGAGCCCCCCCCGGACTGTATGCAATGTATATATACACAGCATCTCCCAGAAGTGAGCCCCCCCCGGACTGTATACAATGTATATATATACAGTATCCCCCAGAAGTGAGCCCCCCCCGGACTGTATACAATGTATATATATACAGTACCCCCCAGAAGGGAGCCCCCCCCCCGGACTGTATACAATGTATATATATACAGTACCCCCAGAAGTGAGCCCCCCCTCGGACTGTATGCAATGTATATATATACAGTACCCCCAGAAGTGAGCCCCCCCCCGGACTGTATGCAATGTATATATATACAGTACCCCCAGAAGTGAGCCCCCCCCGGACTGTATACAATGTATATATATACAGTATCCCCCAGAAGTGAGCCCCCCCCGGACTGTATACAATGTATATATATACAGTATCCCCCAGAAGTGAGCCCCCCCCGGACTGTATGCAATGTATATATACACAGTACCCCCAGAAGTGAGCCCCCCCCGGACTGTATGCAATGTATATATACACAGCATCTCCCAGAAGTGAGCCCCCCCCGGACTGTATGCAATGTATATATATACAGTATCCCCCAGAAGTGAGCCCCCCCTCCCCCGGACTGTATACAATGTATATATATATATATCCCCCAGAAGTGAGCCCCCCCCCCCTCACATTTGTGTGAATATTTGATTCTCTCTTTCCATGTGACAACACTGAAGAGATGACACTCTGTTACAATGTGACGTAGTCAGTGTACAGTTTGTATAACATGGAGATTTCCTGTCCCCTCAAAATAACTCAACACTCCGCCATTAATGTCTAAACCACCGGCAACAAAAGTGACTCCGCCCCTAAGTGACAAGGTCCACATGGGGCCCAAAGTGTCAATATTTTGTGTGGCCGCCATTATTTTCCAGCACTGCCTTCACCCTCTTGGACATGGAGGTCACCAGAGCTTCACAGGTTGTACTGGAGTCCTCTTCCCCTCCTCCATGACATCATCACGGAGCTGGTGGATGTTGGAGACCTTGCGCTCCTCCACCTTCCCTTTGAGGTCCCACAGATGCTCAATAGGGTTCAGATCTGGACCCTGGTGGTCTGGGAGGTGTGTTTGGGGTCGTTATGTTGGAATATCGCCCTGCGGCCCAGTCTGTGGGGGGAGGGGATCATACTCTGCTTCAGTATGTCACAGTACATGTTGGCATTCATGGTTCCCTCAATGAACTGTAACCCCCCAGTGCTGGCAGCACTCATGCAGCCCCAGACCATGACACCCCCACCACCATGGGGCCCCAGACCATGACACTCCCACCACCATGGGGCCCCAGACCATGACACTCCCACCACCATGCAGCCCCGGACCATGACACTCCCACCACCATGCAGCCCCGGACCATGACACCCCCACCACCATGGGGCCCCAGACCATGACACTCCCACCACCATGGGGCCCCAGACCATGACACTCCCACCACCATGGGGCCCCAGACCATGACACTCCCACCACCACGGGGCCCCAGACCATGACACTCCCACCACCATGCGGCCCCAGACCATGACACTCCCACCGCCACGCGGCCCCAGACCATGACACCCCCACCACCATGGGGCCCCAGACCATGACACTCCCACCACCATGCGGCCCTGGACCATGACACCCCCACCACCACGCGGCCCCAGACCATGACACTCCCACCGCCACGCGGCCCCAGACCATGACACCCCCACCACCATGGGGCCCCAGACCATGACACTCCCACCACCACGCGGCCCCAGACCATGACACTCCCACCACCACGCGGCTTCAGACCATGACACTCCCACCACCATGGGGCCCCAGACCATGACACTCCCACCACCATGCGGCCCCGGACCATGACACCCCCACCACCATGCGGCCCCCGGACCATGACACCCCCACCACCATGCGGCCCCGGACCATGACACCCCCACCACCATGCGGCCCCGGACCATGACACCCCCACCACCATGGGGCCCCAGACCATGACACTCCCACCACCATGGGGCCCCAGACCATGACACTCCCACCACCATGGGGCCCCAGACCATGACACTCCCACCACCATGGGGCCCCAGATCATGACACTCCCACCACCATGCGGCCCCGGACCATGACACCCCCACCACCATGCAGCCCCAGACCAGGACACCCCCACCACCATGCAGCCCCAGACCAGGACACCCCCACCACCATGCAGCCCCAGACCATGACACTCCCACCACCATGGGGCCCCAGACCGTGACACCCCCACCACCATTGGGCCCCAGACCATGACACCCCCACCACCATGGGGCCCCAGACCATGACACTCCCACCACCATGGGGCCCCAGACCATGACACTCCCACCACCATGGGGCCCCAGACCATGACACTCCCACCACCATGGGGCCCCAGACCATGACACTCCCACCACCACGGGGCCCCAGACCATGACACTCCCACCACCATGCGGCCCCAGACCATGACACTCCCACCGCCACGCGGCCCCAGACCATGACACCCCCACCACCATGGGGCCCCAGACCATGACACTCCCACCACCATGCGGCCCTGGACCATGACACCCCCACCACCACGCGGCCCCAGACCATGACACTCCCACCGCCACGCGGCCCCAGACCATGACACCCCCACCACCATGGGGCCCCAGACCATGACACTCCCACCACCACGCGGCCCCAGACCATGACACTCCCACCACCACGCGGCTTCAGACCATGACACTCCCACCACCATGGGGCCCCAGACCATGACACTCCCACCACCATGGGGCCCCAGACCATGACACTCCCACCACCATGCGGCCCCGGACCATGACACCCCCACCACCATGCGGCCCCGGACCATGACACCCCCACCACCATGCGGCCCCGGACCATGACACCCCCACCACCATGCGGCCCCGGACCATGACACCCCCACCACCATGGGGCCCCAGACCATGACACTCCCACCACCATGGGGCCCCAGACCATGACACTCCCACCACCATGGGGCCCCAGACCATGACACTCCCACCACCATGGGGCCCCAGATCATGACACTCCCACCACCATGCGGCCCCGGACCATGACACCCCCACCACCATGCGGCCCCGGACCATGACACCCCCACCACCATGGGGCCCCAGACCGTGACACCCCCACCACCATGCAGCCCCAGACCATGACACTCCCACCACCATGCAGCCCCAGACCATGACACTCCCACCACCATGCAGCCCCAGACCATGACACTCCCATCACCATGCAGCCCCAGACCATGACACTCCCACCACCATGGGGCCCCAGACCATGACACCCCCACCACCACGCAGCCCCAGACCATGACACTCCCACCACCACGGGGCCCCAGACCATGACACTCCCACCACCACGCAGCCCCGGACCATGACACCCCCACCACCATGCAGCCCCGGACCATGACACCCCCACCACCATGCAGCCCCGGACCATGACACTCCCACCACCATGGGGCCCCAGACCATGACACCCCCACCACCACGCAGCCTCGGACCATGACACCCCCACCACCACGCAGCCCCGGACCATGACACCCCCACCACCACGCAGCCCCGGACCATGACACCCCCACCACCACGCAGCCCCGGACCATGACACCCCCACCACCACGCAGCCCCGGACCATGACACCCCCACCACCACGCAGCCCCGGACCATGACACTCCCACCACCATGCAGCCCCGGACCATGACACCCCCACCACCATGCAGCCCCGGACCATGACACCCCCACCACCATGCAGCCCCGGACCATGACACCCCCGCCACCATGCGGCCCCAGACCATGGCACCCCCACCGCCATGCGGCCCTAGACCATGACACCCCCGCCACCATGCGGCCCCAGACCATGACACTCCCACCACCATGCAGCCCCGGACCATGACACCCCCACCACCATGCGGCCCCGGACCATGACACTCCCACCACCATGCAGCCCCGGACCATGACACCCCCACCACCATGCAGCCCCGGACCATGACACCCCCACCACCATGCAGCCCCGGACCATGACACCCCCGCCACCATGCGGCCCCAGACCATGGCACCCCCACCGCCATGCGGCCCTAGACCATGACACCCCCGCCACCATGCGGCCCCAGACCATGACACTCCCACCACCATGCAGCCCCGGACCATGACACTCCCACCACCATGGGGCCCCAGACCATGACACTCCCACCACCATGGGGCCCCAGACCATGACACCCCCACCACCATGCTTGACTGTAGGCAAGACACACTTGTCTTTGTACTCCTCACCTGGTTGCCACCACACATGCCTGACACCATCTGAACCCAATCAGTTGATGTTGGTGTCATCAGACCACAGGAGACGGTTCCAGTAATCCATGTCCTCAGTCTGCTGGTCTTCAGCAAACTGTTTGCGGCTTTCTTGGTCATCATCTATAGAAGAGGCTTCCTTCTGGGACGACAGCCATGCAGACCAATGTGATGCAGTGTGCGGCGTATGGTCTGAGCTCTGACAGGCCAACCCCCCCACCCCTACACCCTCTGCAGCAATGCTGGCACCACTGACAGGCTGACCCCCCACCCCTGCATCCTCTGCAGCAATGCTGGCACCACTGACAGGCTGACCCCCCACCCCTGCATCCTCTGCAGCAATGCTGGCCCCACTGACAGGCTGACACCCCCCCCCCCCCCCCCACACACTCTCTGCAGCAATGCTGGCACCACTGACAGGCTGACCCCCCACCCCTGCACCCTCTGCAGCAATGCTGGCACCACTGACAGGCTGACCCCCCACCCCTGCATCCTCTGCAGCAATGCTGGCCCCACTGACAGGCTGACCCCCCCCCCCCCCACACACCCTCTGCAGCAATGCTGGCCCCACTGACAGGCTGACCCCCCCCCCCCACACACCCTCTGCAGCAATGCTGGCAGCACTCATACGTCTATTTCCCAAAGACAACCTCTGGATATGACGCTGAGCACGTGGACTCAACTTCTTTGGTGGACCATGGCGAGGTCTGTTCTGAGGGGAACCTGTCCTGTTACACCGCTGTATGGTCTTGGCCAACGTGCTGCAGCTCAGTTTCAGGGTCTTGGCAATCTTATAGCCTCGGCCATCTTTATGTAGAGCAACAATTCTTTTTTTCAGATCCTCAGAGAGTTCTTTGCCATGAGGTGCCATGCTGAACTTCCAGTGACCAGTATGAGAGATAACACCAAATGTAACCCACCTGCTCCCCATTCACACCTGAGACCTTGTAACACTAACGAGTCACATGACCCCGGGGAGGGAAAATGGCTGATTGGGCCCAATTTGGACCTTGTCACTTAGGGGCGGAGTCACTTTTGTTGCCGGCGGTTTAGACATTAATGGCGGAGTGTTGAGTTATTTTGAGGGGACAGCAAATTTCCATGTTATACAAACTGTACACTGACTACGTCACATTGTAACAAAGTGTCATTTCTTCAGTGTTGTCATATGAAGGGAGAGAATCAAAGATTGACACAAATGTGAGGGGGAGGGGGGACTCACTTCTGGGAGATACTGTGTGTGTATGTATGTGTGTATGTATGTATGTGTGTATGTATGTGTGTATGTATGTGTGTATGTATGTATGTGTGTATGTATGTATGTATGTATGTGTGTATGTATGTGTGTATGTATGTGTGTATATATATTGTTTACAGTCCGGGGGAGGGGGGGACTCACTTCTGTGGATACTGTGTGTGTGTATACAGTGGGGCAAAAAAGTATTTAGTCCCCCCCAATGGTGCAAGTTCTCCCACTTACAGAGATGAGAGAGGCCTGTAATTGGCATCATAGGGAGACCTCAACTATGAGAGACAAAATGAGAAAACAAATCCAGACAATCTCATTGGCTGATCTGGAAAGAATTTATCTGCAAATTATGGTGGAAAATAAGTATTTGGTCGCCTACAAACAACAAGATTTCTGGCTCTCACAGACCTGGACCTTCTTCTTTAAGAGGCTCCTCCTCCTGCACTCATTACCTGTATCAATGGCACCTGTTTGAACTTGTTATCAGTATAAAAGACACCTGTCCACAACCTCAAACAGTCACACTCCAAACTCCACTATGGTGAAGACCAAAGAGCTGTCCAAGGACACCAGAAACAAAATTGTAGACCTGCACCAGGCTGGGAAGACTGAATCTGCAATAGGCAAGCAGCTTGGTGTGAACCAATCAACTGTGGGAGCAATAATTAGAAAATGGAAGACATACAAGACCACTGATAATCTCCCTCCATCTGGGGCTCCACGCAAGATCTCACCCCGTGGGGTCAAAATGATCACAAGAACGGTGAGCAAAAATCCCAGGACCACACGGGGGGACCTAGTGAATGACCTGCAGAGAGCTGGGACCAACGTAACAAAGGCTACCATCAGTAACACACTACGCCGCCAGGGACTCAGATCCTGCAGTGCCAGACGTGGCCCCCTGCTTAAGCCAGTACATGTCCGGGGCCCGTCTGAAGTTTGCTAGAGAGCATTTGGATGATCCAGAAGAGGATTGGGAGAATGTCATATGGTCAGATGAAACCAAAATAGAACTGTTTGGTAGAAACACAACTCGTCGTGTTTGGAGGAGAGAGAATGCCGAGTTGCATCCAAAGAACACCATACCTACTGTGAAGCATGGGGGTGGCAACATCATGCTTTGGGGCTGTTTCTCCACAAAGGGACCAGGATGACTGATCCATGTACAGGACAGAATGAATGGGGCCATGTATCGTGAGATTTTGAGCGCAAACCTCCTTCCATCAGCAAGGGCATTGAAGATGAAACGTGGCTGGGTCTTCCAACATGACAATGATCTCAAACATACCGCCCGGGCAACGAAGGAGTGGCTTCGTAAGAAGCATTTCAAGGTCCTGGAGTGGCCTAGCCAGTCTCCAGATCTTAACCCCATAGAAAACCTTTGGAGGGAGTTGAAAGTCCGCGTTGCCCAGCGACAGCCCCAAAACATCACTGCTCTAGAGGAGATCTGCATGGAGGAGGAGATCTGCATGGAGGATGGGCCAACATACCAGCAACAGTGTGTGCCAACCTTGTGAAGACTTCCAGGAAACGTCTGACCTCTGTCATTGCCAACAAAGGATATATAACAAAGTATTGACATGAACTTTTCATATTCACCAAATACTTATTTTCCACCATAATTTGCAAATAAATTCTTTCCAGATCAGCCAATGAGATTGTCTGGATTTGTTTTCTCATTTTGTCTCTCATAGTTGAGGTCTCCCTATGATGCCAATTACAGGCCTCTCTCATCTTTGTAAGTGGGAGAACTTGCACCATTGGTGGTGACTAAATACTTTTTTGCCCCACTGTATATATATATCCTGTACATAAGTCTGTTATACCCCCTCCATGTATATATATATCCTGTACATAGGTCTGTTATACCCCCTCCATGTATATATATATCCTGTACATACAGTCATGGCCGAAATTGTTGGCACCCTTGATATTTCTCCAGGAAATCATGTATTTCTCACGAAACGTATTGCATTAACACATGTTTTGCTATACACATGTTTATTCCCTTTGTGTGTATTGGGACAAAACAAAAAAAGGGAGGAAAGAAAGCAAATTCGACATAATGTCACACAAACCTCCAAAAATGGGCTGGACAAAAGTATTGGCACCCTTTCACAACTGCGGATAAATAAGAATGTTACAAGCATGTGATGCTCCTGTAAACTCACCTGGGGCAAGTAACAGGTGTGGGCAATATAGAAATCACACCTGAAAGCAGATAAAAAGGAGAGACGTTCACTTAACCTTTGCATTGTGTGTCTGTCTGTGCCACACTAAGCATGGACAACAGAAAGAGGAGACGAGAACTGTCTGAGGACCTGAGAACCAAAATTGTGGCAAAATATCAACAATCTCAAGGTTACAAGTCCATCTCCAGAGAACTAGATTTGCCTTTGTCCACAGTGCGCAACATTATCAAGAAGTTTGCAACCCATGGCACTGTAGCTAATCTCCCTGGTCGTGGACGGATGAGGAAAATTGATGAAAGATTGCAACGCAGAATAGTCCGGATGGTGGATAAGCAGCCCCAAACATGTTCCAAAGACATTCAAGCTGTCCTGCAGGCTCAGGGAGCATCAGTGTCAGCGCGAACTATCCGTCGACATTTAAATGAAATGAAACGCTATGGCAGGAGACCCAGGAGGACCCCACTGCTGACACAGAGACATAAAAAAGCAAGACTACAGTTTGCCAAAATGTACTTGAGTAAGCCAAAAGCCTTCTGGGAAAACGTCTTGTGGACAGATGAGACCAAGATAGAGCTTTTCGGTAAAGCACATCATTCTACTGTTTACCGAAAACGGAATGAGGCCTACAAAGAACAAAACACAGTACCTACGGTAAAATATGGTGGAGGTTCAATGATGTTTTGGGGTTGTTTTGCTGCCTCTGGCACTGGGTGCCTTGACTGTGTGCAAGGCATCATGAAATCTGAGGATTACCAAAGGATTTTGGGTCGCACTGTAGGGCCCAGTGTCAGAAAGCTGGGTTTGCGTCCAAGATCCTGGGTCTTCCAGCAGGACAATGACCCCAAACATACGTCAAAAAGCACTCAGAAATGGATGGCAAAGAAGCGCTGGAGAGTTCTGAAGTGGCCAGCAATGAGCCCAGATCTAAATCCCATTGAACACCTGTGGAGAGATCTTAAAATTGCTGTTGGGAAAAGGTGTCCTTCCAATAAGAGAGACCTGGAGCTGTTTGCAAAGGAAGAGTGGTCCAAAATTCCGGGTGAGAGGTGTCAGAAGCTTATTGATGGTTATAGGAAGCGACTGATTTCAGTTATGTTTTCCAAAGGGTGTGCAACCAAATATTAAGTTAAGGGTGCCAATACTTTTGTCCAGCCCATTTTTGGGGTTTTGTGTGACATTATGTCATATTTGCTTTTCTGCCTCTGTTTTATATTTGTTCCAATACATACAAAGGGAATAAACATGTGTATAGCAAAACATGTGTTAATGCAATACCTTTTTTGTGTGAAATACTTGATTTTCAGGAAAAATATCAAGGGTGCCAACAATTTCGGCCATGACTGTAGGTCTTTTATACCCCCTCCATGTATATATATATCCTGTACATAGGTCTGTTATACCCCCTCCATGTATATATATATATCCTGTACATAGGTCTGTTATACCCCCTCCATGTATATATATATGTCCTGTACATAGGTCTGTTATACCCCCTCCATGTATATATATATGTCCTGTACATAGGTCTGTTATACCCCCTCCATGTATATATATATATCCTGTACATAGGTCTGTTATACCCCCTCCATGTATATATATATATATATCCTGTACATAGGTCTGTTATACCCCCTCCATGTATATATATATATCCTGTACATAGGTCTGTTATACCCCCTCCATGTATATATATATATATATCCTGTACATAGGTCTGTTATACCCCCTCCATGTATATATATATATCCTGTACATAGGTCTGTTATACCCCCTCCATGTATATATATATATATATCCTGTACATAGGTCTGTTATACCCCCTCCATGTATATATATATATATCCTGTACATAGGTCTGTTATACCCCCTCCATGTATATATATATATCCTGTACATAGGTCTGTTATACCCCCTCCATGTATATATATATATCCTGTACATAGGTCTGTTATACCCCCTCCATGTATATATATATCCTGTACATAGGTCTGTTATACCCCCTCCATGTATATATATATATATCCTGTACATAGGTCTGTTGTACCCCCTCCATGTATATATATATATCCTGTACATAGGTCTGTTATACCCCCTCCATGTATATATATATATATCCTGTACATAGGTCTGTTATACCCCCTCCATGTATATATATATCCTGTACATAGGTCTTTTATACCCCCTCCATGTATATATATATATCCTGTACATAGGTCTGTTATACCCCCTCCATGTATATATATATATCCTGTACATAGGTCTGTTGTACCCCCTCCATGTATATATATATATATCCTGTACATAGGTCTGTTGTACCCCCTCCATGTGTATATATATATATATCCTGTACATAGGTCTGTTATACCCCCTCCATGTATATATATATATATGTCCTGTACATAGGTCTGTTATACCCCCTCCATGTATATATATATATCCTGTACATAGGTCTGTTATACCCCCTCCATGTATATATATCCTGTACATAGGTCTGTTATACCCCCTCCATGTATATATATATCCTGTACATAGGTCTGTTATACCCCCTCCATGTATATATATATATATCCTGTACATAGGTCTGTTATACCCCCTCCATGTATATATATATATATATCCTGTACATAGGTCTGTTATACCCCCTCCATGTATATATATATATCCTGTACATAGGTCTGTTATACCCCCTCCATGTATATATATATGTCCTGTACATAGGTCTGTTATACCCCCTCCATGTATATAACAAGCCCCTCCCTCTTTGTGTCTTCAGCCCCGACAGGTCCTCCTCCAGGCAGCCGGGAATGTTGGTCAGACAAGCGGAGAGTTATTGCAGCAGATCGGGGAGTGTGACACGGACCCGCGCTTCCAGGTGAGCCGCCATGATGGTTCCTCTGTTATCTGCAGTCCAGTGGAAGATCGCCATATAATCGCCACCTGATCTCCGTCTAGGATGTACGTCTGACCCCCCAGATCCCAGTCCCCTCCATTGTGTCTGACCCCCCAGATCCCAGTCCCCTCCATTGTGTCTGACCCCCCAGATCCCAGTCCCCTCAATTGTGTCTGACCCCCCAGATCCCAGTCCCCTCCATTGTGTCTGACCCCTCAGATCCCAGTCCCCTACATTGTGTCTGACCCCCCAGATCCCAGTCCCCTCCATTGTGTCTGACCCCCCAGATCCCAGTCCCCTCCATTGTGTCTGACCCCTCAGATCCCAGTCCCCTCCATTGTGTCTGGATTAGGGGTCCCTCATACCCAGCACCAGGATGTATGTCACCCCCCCCCCCCCCTCCCCCGATCCCAGTCCCCTCCATCCATCCAGCATAGTGTCTGGATTGGGATTTCCCAGTATGAGGACGATTGACCTGACATCTCAGTCTTCTGTCATCCCAGCTGTGCCCCCCATTGATGACTGATTTCTCTGTTTATCTCAGACTTTTCCCAGTCCAGCCCAGTACGAGGAGTCCTACAATGTCCCTTCCTGTCTCCTCTAGCTGGCCATCTTCTCCACCTCATCCTACAATGTCCCTTCCTGTCTCCTCTAGCTGGCCATCTTCTCCACCTCGTCCTACAATGTCCCTTCCTGTCTCCTCTAGCTGGCCATCTTCTCCACCTCGTCCTGCAATGTCCCTTCCTGTCTCCTCTAGCTGGCCATCTTCTCCACCTCATCCTGCAATGTTCTGATCTCCCCACCTCACCTCCTCAGCCTCCTCTTCAGTCCTCCTTGTCCTGCAATGTTCTGATCCCCCCACCTCACCTCCTCAGCCTCCTCTTCAGTCCTTGTCCTGCAATGTTCTGAGCTCCCCACCTCAGCCTCCTCTTCAGTCCTCCTTGTCCTGAAATGTTCTGATCCCCCCACCTCACCTCCTCAGCCTCCTCTTCAGTCCTTGTCCTGCAATGTTCTGAGCTCCCCACCTCAGCCTCCTCTTCAGTCCTCCTTGTCCTGCAATGTTCTGATCTCCCCACCTCACCTCCTCAGCCTCCTCTTCAGTCCTCCTTGTCCTGCAATGTTCTGATCTCCCCACCTCACCTCCTCAGCCCCCTCTTCAGTCCTCCTTGTCCTGCAATGTTCTGATCTCCCCACTTCACCGCCTCAGCCTCCTCTTCAGTCCACCTTGTCCTGCAATGTTCTGATCTCCCCACCTCACCTCCTCAGCCCTCTCTTCAGTCCTCCTTGTCCTGCAATGTTCTGATCTCCCCACCTCACCTCCTCAGCCCCCTCTTCAGTCCTCCTTGTCCTGCAATGTTCTGATCTCCCCACCTCACCTCCTCAGCCTCCTCTTCAGTCCTCCTTGTCCTGCAATGTTCTGATCTCCCCACCTCACCTCCTCAGCCTCCTCTTCAGTCCACCTTGTCCTGCAATGTTCTGATCTCCCCACCTCACCTCCTCAGCCTCCTCTTCAGTCCTCCTTGTCCTGCAATGTTCTGATCTCCCCACCTCACCTCCTCAGCCTCCTCTTCAGCCTACCTTGTCCTGCAATGTTCTGATCTCCCCACCTCACCTCCTCAGCCCTCTCTTCAGTCCACCTTGTCCTGCAATATTCTGATCTCCCCACCTCACCTCCTCAGCCTCCTCTTCAGTCCACCTTGTCCTGCAATGTTCTGATCTCCCCACCTGACCTTCCCAGCCTCCTCTTCAGTCCTTGTCCTGCAATGTTCTGATCTCACCTCCTCAGCCTCCTCTTCAGTCCTCCTTGTCCTGCAATGTTCTGATCTCCCCACCTCACCTCCTCAGCCTCCTCTTCAGTCCACCTTGTCCTGCAATGTTCTGATCTCCCCACCTGACCTTCCCAGCCTCCTCTTCAGTCCTTGTCCTGCAATGTTCTGATCTCACCTCCTCAGCCTCCTCTTCAGTCCACCTTGTCCTGCAATGTTCTGATCTCCCCACCTGACCTTCCCAGCCTCCTCTTCAGTCCTTGTCCTGCAATGTTCTGATCTCACCTCCTCAGCCCTCTCTTCAGTCCATCTTGTCCTGCAATGTTCTGGTCTCCCCACCTGACCTTCCCAGCCTCCTCTTCAGTCCTCCTTGTCCTGCAATGTTCTGATCTCCCCACCTCACCTCCTCAGCCCTCTCTTCAGTCCTCCTTGTCCTGCAATGTTCTGATCTCCCCACCTCACCTCCTCAGCCCTCTCTTCAGTCCTCCTTGTCCTGCAATGTTCTGATCTCCCCACCTCACCTCCTCAGCCCTCTCTTCAGTCCATCTTGTCCTGCAATGTTCTGGTCTCCCCACCTGACCTTCCCAGCCTCCTCTTCAGTCCACCTTGTCCTGCAATGTTCTGATCTCCCCACCTCACCTCCTCATCCTCCTCTTCAGTCCTCCTTGTCCTGCAATGTTCTGATCTCCCCACCTCACCTCCTCAGCCTCCTCTTCAGTCCTCCTTGTCCTGTAATGTTCTGATCTCCCCACCTCACCTCCTCAGCCTCCTCTTCAGTCCACCTTGTCCTGCAATGTTCTGATCTCCCCACCTCACCTCCTCAGCCTCCTCTTCAGTCCTCCTTGTCCTGTAATGTTCTGATCTCCCCACCTCACCTCCTCAGCCCTCTCTTCAGTCCATCTTGTCCTGCAATGTTCTGGTCTCCCCACCTGACCTTCCCAGCCTCCTCTTCAGTCCTCCTTGTCCTGCAATGTTCTGATCTCCCCACCTCACCTCCTCAGCCCTCTCTTCAGTCCTCCTTGTCCTGCAATGTTCTGATCTCCCCACCTCACCTCCTCAGCCCTCTCTTCAGTCCTCCTTGTCCTGCAATGTTCTGATCTCCCCACCTCACCTCCTCAGCCCTCTCTTCAGTCCATCTTGTCCTGCAATGTTCTGGTCTCCCCACCTGACCTTCCCAGCCTCCTCTTCAGTCCACCTTGTCCTGCAATGTTCTGATCTCCCCACCTCACCTCCTCATCCTCCTCTTCAGTCCTCCTTGTCCTGCAATGTTCTGATCTCCCCACCTCACCTCCTCAGCCTCCTCTTCAGTCCTCCTTGTCCTGTAATGTTCTGATCTCCCCACCTCACCTCCTCAGCCTCCTCTTCAGTCCACCTTGTCCTGCAATGTTCTGATCTCCCCACCTCACCTCCTCAGCCTCCTCTTCAGTCCTCCTTGTCCTGTAATGTTCTGATCTCCCCACCTGACCTTCCCAGCCTCCTCTTCAGTCCTTGTCCTGCAATGTTCTGATCTCCCCACCTCACCTCCTCAGCCTCCTCTTCAGTCCACCTTGTCCTGCAATGTTCTGATCTCCCCACCTCACCTCCTCAGCCTCCTCTTCAGTCCTCCTTGTCCTGTAATGTTCTGATCTCCCCACCTGACCTTCCCAGCCTCCTCTTCAGTCCTCCTTGTCCTGCAATGTTCTGATCTCCCCACCTTCAGCTTCCTCCGGCAATATTTGTGTTTTTGTGGATTCCTACAGATTTCCGCAGCCAGGGCCACCCGCACAGCGAACGCGCTGCCTGAGCAGAAAACGGTAACGGGGGGCCTGGCTAAGGCCAGTCTCTCTCTCCCTCCTCTCTGGATGGTGTTGGGTTTTGGGTTCACGTGGTCTCTTCTCCTGCTTTCCTCACATTTCATGGATTTGTTCCTGCGGAAAATGGCACTTTGATTTCTTTCCTGATTACAGTGGTGGCAGTTGATTGTGATTGCAGGAAATGTCAGTTCTCCGAATCATTTCTATTAATCACAGAAGCCTTCTCCGGTGATTTATGCATGCACACTTCATTCCCTCTGCGCCATTATCACTGCTGAAATCAGAGTTTGTGGTAGTTCCTTTAAAACCAACTCCAGACCAGACTTTGGATTGTGTGAGGAAGGTCTAAAATCTGTGTGTGTCCCACTGGGGAGGTTTCCCACCATTTACTGTCCTTGTGGTGATGTCCTCCAGTGCTTGGTCCAGACCTATGACACCTGAAATGAGGAAAACGGGTCAATAGGATAGGAAAACCCAGACACCAATAAATACCTGACAGAGGTTCTAAGCCTTTCCCATTTTAGTTGTTGGCTGTCCTTCCATTGGGGAGATTTCATCACTTCCTGTCTGTCAGCCCCCCTCCTTCACCAGGATTGGAAGTGATGGTAAATGTTCCCAGAGGAAGCTTAAAGCCCGGTGAAGTATCTAACCCCTTCCTACCATCTTAAACTAACAATCCAGTCCACAAATAGTTTTAGCTGGAGTTGGTCTTAGGAATGGAACTCTGGGCTTTTATGTAATTGGTTGGTTGGTGATGGGTTCTGGATGGTCTCTGTGATAGGTTTCTTTACAAAACAAAACACAACCCCCCCCCCCCCACGAAAAAAACCCAAACGGACAGACTCCATGTGATACTCGGTCTTTTTCTGCCATCGCTTTTCTATGTTTATAGCTGATGAGGAGTTCTCCATGGGACCATAGGTCGGTATTGGTGGGTTCTGGATGGTATAGGCAATGGGCTTCTTACAGCTGATGAGGAGTTCTCCATGGGACCATAGGTCGGTATTGGTGGGTTCTGGATGGTATAGGCAATGGGCTTCTTACAGCTGATGAGGAGTTCTCCATGGGACCATAGGTTGGTATTGGTGGGTTCTGGATGGTATAGGCAATGGGCTTCTTACAGCTGATGAGGAATTCTCCATGGGACCATAGGTCGGTATTGGTGGGTTCTGGACGGTATAGGCAATGGGCTTCTTACAGCTAATAAGGAGTTCTCCGTGGGACTATAGGTCATTATTGGTGGGTTCTGGATGGTATAGGCAATGGGCTTCTTACAGCTAATAAGGAGTTCTCCATGGGACCATAGGTCGGTATTGGTGGGTTCTGGATGGTATAGGCAATGGGCTTCTTACAGCTGATGAGGAGTTCTCCATGGGACCATGGGTCGGTATTGGTGGGTTCTGGATGGTATAGGCAATGGGCTTCTTACAGCTAATGAGGAGTTCTCCATGGGACCATAGGTCAGTATTGGTGGGTTCTGGATGGTATAGGCAATGGGCTTCTTACAGCTAATAAGGAGTTCTCCATGGGACCATAGGTCGGTATTGGTGGGTTCTGGATGGTATAGGCAATGGGCTTCTTACAGCTAATAAGGAGTTCTCCGTGGGACTATAGGTCGGTATTGGTGGGTTCTGGATGGTATAGGCAATGGGCTTCTTACAGCTGATGAGGAGTTCTCCATGGGACCATAGGTCGGTATTGGTGGGTTCTGGATGGTATAGGCAATGGGCTTCTTACAGCTGATGAGGAGTTCTCCATGGGACCATAGGTCGGTATTGGTGGGTTCTGGATGGTATAGGCAATGGGCTTCTTACAGCTGATGAGGAGTTCTCCATGGGACCATAGGTCAGTATTGGTGGGTTCTGGATGGTATAGGCAATGGGCTTCTTATAGCTGATGAGGAGTTCTCCATGGGACCATAGGTCAGTATTGGTGGCTTCTGGATGGTATAGGCAATGGGCTTCTTACAGCTAATGAGGAGTTCTCCATGGGACCATAGGTCAGTATTGGTGGGTTCTGGATGGTATAGGCAATGGGCTTCTTATAGCTGATGAGGAGTTCTCCATGGGACCATAGGTCAGTATTGGTGGCTTCTGGATGGTATAGGCAATGGGCTTCTTACAGCTAATGAGGAGTTCTCCATGGGACCATAGGTCGGTATTGGTGGGTTCTGGATGGTATAGGCAATGGGCTTCTTACAGCTGATGAGGAGTTCTCCATGGGACCATAGGTCAGTATTGGTGGGTTCTGGATGGTATAGGCAATGGGCTTCTTACAGCTGATGAGGAGTTCTCTATGGGACCATAGATCGGTATTGGTGGGTTCTGGATGGTATAGGCAATGGGCTTCTTACAGCTGATGAGGAGTTCTCCATGGGACCATAGGTCGGTATTGGTGGGTTCTGGATGGTATAGGCAATGGGCTTCTTACAGCTGATGAGGAGTTCTCCATGGGACCATAGGTCGGTATTGGTGGGTTCTGGATGGTATAGCCAATGGGCTTCTTACAGCTGATGAGGAATTCTCCATGGGACCATAGATCGGTATTGGTGGGTTCTGGATGGTATAGGCAATGGGCTTCTTACAGCTGATGAGGAGTTCTCCATGGGACCATAGGTCGGTATTGGTGGGTTCTGGATGGTATAGGCAATGGGCTTCTTACAGCTGATGAGGAGTTCTCCATGGGACCATAGGTCGGTATTGGTGGGTTCTGGATGGTATAGGCAATGGGCTTCTTACAGCTGATGAGGAGTTCTCCATGGGACCATAGGTCGGTATTGGTGGGTTCTGGATGGTATAGGCAATGGGCTTCTTACAGCTGATGAGGAGTTCTCCATGGGACCATAGGTCAGTATTGGTGGGTTCTGGATGGTATAGGCAATGGGCTTCTTATAGCTGATGAGGAGTTCTCCATGGGACCATAGGTCAGTATTGGTGGCTTCTGGATGGTATAGGCAATGGGCTTCTTACAGCTAATGAGGAGTTCTCCATGGGACCATAGGTCAGTATTGGTGGGTTCTGGATGGTATAGGCAATGGGCTTCTTATAGCTGATGAGGAGTTCTCCATGGGACCATAGGTCAGTATTGGTGGCTTCTGGATGGTATAGGCAATGGGCTTCTTACAGCTAATGAGGAGTTCTCCATGGGACCATAGGTCGGTATTGGTGGGTTCTGGATGGTATAGGCAATGGGCTTCTTACAGCTGATGAGGAGTTCTCCATGGGACCATAGGTCAGTATTGGTGGGTTCTGGTTGGTATAGGCAATGAATTTCTTACAGCTGATGAGGAGTTCTCCATGGGACCATAGGTAGGTATTGGAGGGTTCTGAATGGTATAGGCAATGGGCTTCTTACAGCTGATGAGGAGTTCTCCATGGGACCATAGGTTGGTATTGGTGGGTTCTGGATGGTATAGGCAATGGGCTTCTTACAGCTGATGAGGAATTCTCCATGGGACCATAGGTCGGTATTGGTGGGTTCTGGATGGTATAGGCAATGGGCTTCTTACAGCTGATGAGGAATTCTCCATGGGACCATAGGTCGGTATTGGTGGGTTCTGGATGGTATAGGCAATGGGCTTCTTACAGCTGATGAGGAATTCTCCATGGGACCATAGGTAGGTATTGGTGGGTTCTGGATGGTATAGGCAATGGGCTTCTTACAGCTGATGAGCTCTCCATGGCGTCATAGGTCGGTATTGGTCGGTTCTGGATGGTCTTGGTGATGGGCTTCTTTGTGGTTGATGAGGAGTTTTCCATGGTGCCAGTGACTGCTATTGTTGTTTTCTGGATGGTCTAGGTTGGGGGTCTCCATACTTTCTAAACAAAGGGCCAGTTTACTGCCCTTTAGACTTTAGGGGGGCTGGACTGTGGCCAGTGGAAGTAGAAATTGTCCTGGTATCAGTTGCAGTAAACAATGCTTCTTTGGAATTAGGGGGAGGAAAAGCACCCTGTCGTTGGTGTAAGTGGGAGGAATAGTGCCCCATCATTGGTGTCAGTGGGGGGAATAGTGCCCCATCATTGGTGTCAGTGGGAGGAATAGTGCCCCAACATTGGTGTCAGTGGGAGGAATAGTGCCCCATCATTGGTGTCAGTGGGAGGAATAGTGCCCCGTCATTGGTGTCAGTGGGAGGAATAGCGCCCCATCATTGGTGTCAGTGGGAGGAATAGTGCCCCATCATTGGTATCAGTGGGAGGAATAGTGTCCCATCATTGGTGTCAGTGGGAGGAATAGTGCCCCATCATTGGTGTCAGTGGGAGGAATAGTGCCCCATCATTGGTGTCAGTGGGAGGAATAGTGCCCCATCATTGGTGTCAGTGGGAGGAATAGTGCCCCATCATTGGTGTCAGTGGGAGGAATAGTGCCCCATCATTGGTGTCAATGGGAGGAATAGTGCCCCATCATTGGTGTCAGTGGGAGGAATAGTGCCCCATCGTTGGTGTCAGTGGGAGGAATAGTGCCCCATCGTTGGTGTCAGTGGGAGGAATAGTGCCCCATCATTGGTGTCAGTGGGAGGAATAGTGCCCCATCGTTGGTATCAGTGGGAGGAATAGTGCCCCATCATTGGTGTCAGTGGGAGGAATAGTGCCCCATCGTTGGTATCAGTGGGAGGAATAGTGCCCCATTGTGGGTGTCAGTGGGAGGAATAGTGCCCCATTGTGGGTTTCAGTGGGAGGAATAGTGCCCCATCGTTGGTATCAGTGGGAGGAATAGTGCCCCATCGTGGGTGTCAGTGGGAGGAATAGTGCCCCATCGTTGGTATCAGTGGGAGGAATAGTGCCCCATCGTTGGTGTCAGTGGGAGGAATAGTGCCCCATCATTGGTGTCAGTGGGAGGAATAGTGCCCCATCGTTAGTGTCAGTGGGAGGAATAGTGCCCCATCGTTGGTGTCAGTGGGAGGAATAGTGCCCCATCGTTGGTGTCAGTGGGAGGAATAGTGCCCCATCGTTGGTGTCAGTGGGAGGAATAGCTCCCTGTCAACACATTTTCCAAACAAGCTCAACCCACCATGAACATTTTCCTCTTAGATGAGGTAACGATTACCCACAATTCCGGTGTACACATTAGGAGTATGTGATATCTCACAAATCTTGTCAAGATGTGTACTACACATACCACTGTTGTTATCAGACAATAGGAAATGTGATGGGCTTCTTAATGGTGGATGTGGAGTTCTCCACGGGACCGTTGGTTGCTTTTGTTGGGTTCTGGATGGTCCTCAAATGCTGATTGAGTTCTTCATGGGACAGTTGGCTAGTATTGGTATGTTCTAGATGGTGACAGGCTTCTTAATGGTGGGTTATGAGTTCTTGATGGTACCTTTGTTCGGTATTGGCAGATGGTCTAGGTGATGAGTTTCGCTGATTGAGTTCTCCATGGGGCCATTGGCTGGTATTAGTGGGTTCTGGATGGTCCCAGCAATGGGCTTCTTTACGGCTGATGAGGAGTTCTCCTTGGGATGGGACCACTGGATAGTATTGGTGGGTTCTGGATGGTTTTGATGATGGGCTCCTTTATGGCTGATGAGGAGTTCTCCATGGGGCCATTGGTTGGTATTCGTGGGTTCTGGATGGTCCCGGCAATGGACTTCTTTATGGCTGATGAGGAGTTCTCCTTGGGATGAGACCACTGTATAGTATTGGTGGGTTCTGGATGGTCTTGGTGATGGGCTCCTTTATGGCTGATGAAGAGTTCTCCTTGGGATGAGACCACTGGTTAGTATTGGTGGGTTCTGGATGGTCTTGGTGATGGGCTCCTTTATGGCTGATGAAGAGTTCTCCTTGGGATGAGACCACTGGTTAGTATTGGTGGGTTCTGGATGGTCTTGGTGATGGGCTCCTTTACGGCTGATGAGGAGTTCTCCTTGGGATGAGACCACTGGTTAGTATTGGTGGGTTCTGGATGGTCTTGGTGATGGGCTCCTTTATGGCTGATGAGGAGTTCTCCATGGGGCCATTGGTTGGTATGAGTGGGTTCTGGATGGTTTTGGTGATGGGCTCCTTTACGGCTGATGAGGAGTTCTCCTTGGGATGAGACCACTGGTTAGTATTGGTGGGTTCTGGATGGTCTTGGTGATGGGCTTCTTTATGGCTGATGAAGAGTTCTCCTTGGGATGAGACCACTGGTTAGTATTGGTGGGTTCTGGATGGTCTTGGTGATGGGCTCCTTTATGGCTGATGAAGAGTTCTCCTTGGGATGAGACCACTGGTTAGTATTGGTGGGTTCTGGATGGTCTTGGTGATGGGCTCCTTTACGGCTGATGAGGAGTTCTCCTTGGGATGAGACCACTGGTTAGTATTGGTGGGTTCTGGATGGTCCAGGCAATGGGCTTCTTACAGCTGATGAGGAGTTCTCCATGGGACCATAGGTCAGTATTGGTGGGTTCTGGATGGTATAGGCAATGGGCTTCTTACAGCTGATGAGGAGTTCTCTATGGGACCATAGATCGGTATTGGTGGGTTCTGGATGGTATAGGCAATGGGCTTCTTACAGCTGATGAGGAGTTCTCCATGGGGCCATTGGTTGGTATGAGTGGGTTCTGGATGGTCTTGGTGATGGGCTTCTTTATGGCTGATGAGGAGTTCTCCTTGGGATGAGACCACTGGTTAGTATTGGTGGGTTCTGGATGGTCTTGGTGATGGGCTTCTTTATGGCTGATGAGGAGTTCTCCTTGGGATGAGACCACTGGTTAGTATTGGTGGGTTCTGGATGGTCCTGGCAATGGACTTCTTTATGGCTGATGAGGAGTTCTCCTTGGGATGAGACCACTGGTTAGTATTGGTGGGTTCTGGATGGTCCTGGCAATGGACTTCTTTATGGCTGATGAGGAGTTCTCCTTGGGATGAGACCACTGGTTAGTATTGGTGGGTTCTGGATGGTCCTGGCAATGGACTTCTTTATGGCTGATGAGGAGTTCTCCTTGGGATGAGACCACTGGTTAGTATTGGTGGGTTCTGGATGGTCCTGGCAATGGACTTCTTTATGGCTGATGAGGAGTTCTCCTTGGGATGAGACCACTGGTTAGTATTGGTGGGTTCTGGATGGTCTTGGTGATGGGCTTCTTTATGGCTGATGAGGAGTTCTCCATTGGTTGGTATTGATGAAGGCTTTGGAAGACATTTATCAGGTCGGTGTCATTATTCCAGTGCTGGTACCTTCTCCTTACCTTCCTTCCCCCGCACAGTGTGGGAAGTGTGATGAGGGAATATATAAAGTGAATAATATGCGGTTGGTGGTAAGTTAAGAGTTGGTGTTGCGGGTTAATTTTTGGGCTTTGTCTGGGAATTAGGTTTACATGTTAGGATGAAGTGAAATATCAAGGGTTAATTTTCAGGATCACATTAGGGATGGTCTCTGTGGCCCGGTGTAGTAATTGAAGTGCATCTTGTACCATTAAAGTCCAGTGATAACACTCCAGTCATGTGACCCTGCCTAGGCCGGGAGAATGATGTCATCAATCTGTTTGAGCGAGGTGGAAGCATTTCCTCAGTCTCCTCCTTCACCAGTGATCACTTTTTCAGACTGTTCATTGTAACAAGGTGAGAGGAAGCAGCAGTGGTCTGGTCCCTGAGACTTCTGTGCACACATCTCTGAGTCGGCTTCCCAATCCAGGAAGTAGATGGTGAGTCTGGATGATGCCGGAGCAAAGATGGTGCCACCCTTCTGGAGAGAAAAGCAGATAAAGACATTGCACGGGGGAGTCCTTTGATCTCGTGGGAGACCGTCGTGTGGGAGTTGTAATTGTGGGAGACTATTGTGTGGGAGTTGTAATTGTGGGAGACCAATGTGTGGTAGTTGTAATTGTGGGAGGCCGTCGTGTGGGAGTTGTAATTGTGGGAGACCATCGTGTGGGAGTTGTAATTGTGGGAGACCATCGTGTGGGAGTTGTAATTGTAGGAGACTATTGTGTGGGAATTGTAATTGTGGGAGACCGTCGTGTGGGAGTTGTAATTGTGGGAGACTATTGTGTGGGAGTTGTAATTGTGGGAGGCCGTCGTGTGGGAGTTGTAATTGTAGGAGACCATCGTGTGGGAGTTGTAATTGTAGGAGACCGTCGTGTGGGAGTTGTAATTGTAGGAGACCGTCGTGTGGGAGTTGTAATTGTGGGAGGCCGTCGTGTGGGAGTTGTAATTGTGGGAGACCATCGTGTGGGAGTTGTAATTGTAGGAGACTATTGTGTGGGAATTGTAATTGTGGGAGACCGTCGTGTGGGAGTTGTAATTGTGGGAGACTATTGTGTGGGAGTTGTAATTGTGGGAGGCCGTCGTGTGGGAGTTGTAATTGTGGGAGGCCATCGTGTGGGAGTTGTAATTGTGGGAGGCCATCGTGTGGGAGTTGTAATTGTGGGAGGCCGTCGTGTGGGAGTTGTAATTGTAGGAGACCATCGTGTGGGAGTTGTAATTGTAGGAGACCGTCGTGTGGGAGTTGTAATTGTAGGAGACCGTCGTGTGGGAGTTGTAATTGTGGGAGGCCGTCGTGTGGGAGTTGTAATTGTAGGAGACCATCGTGTGGGAGTTGTAATTGTGGGAGACTAATGTGTGGGAGTTGTAATTGTGGGAGACCGTCGTGTGGGAGTTGTAATTGTAGGAGACCGTCGTGTGGGAGTTGTAATTGTGAGAGACTATTGTGTGGGAGTTGTAATTGTGGGAGACCATCGTGTGGGAGTTGTAATTGTGGGAGGCCGTCGTGTGGGAGTTGTAATTGTAGGAGACCATCGTGTGGGAGTTGTAATTGTAGGAGACCGTCGTGTGGGAGTTGTAATTGTAGGAGACCGTCGTGTGGGAGTTGTAATTGTAGGAGACCATCGTGTGGGAGTTGTAATTGTGGGAGGCCGTCGTGTGGGAGTTGTAATTGTAGGAGACCATCGTGTGGGAGTTGTAATTGTAGGAGACCATCGTGTGGGAGTTGTAATTGTGGGAGACTAATGTGTGGGAGTTGTAATTGTGGGAGACCGTCGTGTGGGAGTTGTAATTGTAGGAGACCGTCGTGTGGGAGTTGTAATTGTGGGAGGCCGTCGTGTGGGAGTTGTAATTGTAGGAGACCATCGTGTGGGAGTTGTAATTGTGGGAGGCCGTCGTGTGGGAGTTGTAATTGTGGGAGGCCATCGTGTGGGAGTTGTAATTGTGGGAGACCATCGTGTGGGAGTTGTAATTGTAGGAGACCAATGTGTGGGAGTTGTAATTATGGGAGGCCGTCGTGTGGGAGTTGTAATTGTGGGAGACCATCGTGTGGGAGTTGTAATTGTAGGAGACCATCGTGTGGGAGTTGTAATTATGGGAGGCCATCGTGTGGGAGTTGTAATAGTGGGAGACCATCGTGTGGGAGACCATTGTGTGGGACCATTTGCTTGGTGGTGGGACATTCCACTTGCTGCCCGTGATTCTTCTTTCTTGTAGTCTGATTGGTTCGGTGAGTCTTTCCATGTATTCGGTGTCTGCATTTGGTTCCATATTTCTCCGTACTCTTCCCAGGACATGCTCATGCAGCTGGCAAAGGCCGTTGCGAGTGCAGCAGCAGCTCTGGTACTGAAGGCGAAGAATGTAGCTGAGAGGACAGATGACCCCATGCAGCAGGCCCAAGTCATCGCTGCCGCCACCCAGTGCGCTCTTTCCACGTCTCAGCTGGTGGCGTGCACTAAGGTAGGAGATCTCAAGGTGCTCCCCTTCTCCATTCACCAAATCTGAGCACACTAAACAACCCATGCCCTTTCCCCCCAGGTTGTGGCACCAACCATCAGTTCCCCCGTGTGTCAGGAGCAGTTGTTGGAGGCCGGAAAGCAGGTGGCCAAGTCAGTGGAAGGCTGTGTGGAGTCTTCCAAAGAAGCTACCGGAGAGCCAGAACTGCTGAAGGCTGTCGGTGTGGCCGCATCTGCTGTCACCCAGGCGCTCAATGACCTCCTGCAACACATCAAGAAGAATGCCACCGGAGGACCTCCAACAGGCAGATACGACCAGGCCACCGACACCATCCTCAACGTGACCGAGAACATCTTCAGCTCCATGGGAGATGCCGGTCAGTCTGTATTCCGGGGAAGCGATTTATTTATATAGAGATTCTGGTGTGATCGATGTACAGATGTGACCGGGGGGGGGGCGATTGTCTGTTATGGGACAGTGGTGTGTGGTAGGGTGGGGGGGATTGTCCACTATTAGCCTGCAGGGGTATAGGAAAAAGGCTCTGAGGAACACAATGCCTTGTCACATGGCACAACTCCTCCCCTCCCCACCAATCACTGCAGAGATCTCTATCACTTTCTGTTATGGCAAAGGCAAAGTCACCTCTACAGGAGGCAGTCAGGCAAAGTCACCTCCCTACAGGAGGAAGTCAGGCAAAGTCACCTCCCTACAGGAGGAAGTCAGGCAAAGTCACCTCCCTACAGGAGGAAGTCAGGCAAAGTCACCTCCCTACAGGAGGAAGTCAGGCAAAGTCACCTCCCTACAGGAGGAAGTCAGGCAAAGTCACCCTGCTACAGGAGGAAGTCAGGCAAAGTCACCCCCCTACAGGAGGAAGTCAGGCAAAGTCACCCCCCTACAGGAGGAAGTCAGGCAAAGTCACCCCCCTACAGGAGGAAGTCAGGCAAAGTCACCTCCCTACAGGAGGAAGTCAGGCAAAGTCACCTCCCTACAGGAGGAAGTCAGGCAAAGTCACCCTGCTACAGGAGGAAGTCAGGCTTTTTTTACCCCCCTACAAGAGGAAGTCAGGCAAAGTCACCCCGCTACAGGAGGAAGTCAGGCAAAGTCACCCCCCTACAGGAGGAAGTCAGGCAAAGTCACCCCCCTACAGGAGGAAGTCAGGCAAAGTCACCCCCCTACAGGAGGAAGTCAGGCAAAGTCACCTCTACAGGAGGCAGTCAGGCAAAGTCACCCCCCTACAGGAGAAAGTCAGGCAAAGTCACCCCACTACAGGAGGAAGTCAGGGAAAGTCACCCCCCTACAGGAGGAAGTCAGGCAAAGTCACCCCCCTACAGGAGGAAGTCAGGCAAAGTCACCCTGCTACAGGAGGAAGTCAGGCTTTTTTTACCCCCCTACAAGAGGAAGTCAGGCAAAGTCACCCCATACAGGAGGAAGTCAGGCAAAGTCACCCCCCTACAGGAGGAAGTCAGGCAAAGTCACCTCTACAGGAGGCAGTCAGGCAAAGTCACCCCCCTACAGGAGGAAGTCAAGCAAAGTCACCTCTACAGGAGGCAGTCAGGCAAAGTCACCCCCCTACAGGAGGAAGTCAAGCAAAGTCACCCCCCTACAGGAGGAAGTCAGGGAAAGTCACCCCCCTACAGGAGGAAGTCAGGCAAAGTCACCCCCCTACAGGAGGAAGTCAGGCAAAGTCACCCTGCTACAGGAGGAAGTCAGGCTTTTTTTACCCCCCTACAAGAGGAAGTCAGGCAAAGTCACCCCCTACAGGAGGAAGTCAGGCAAAGTCACCCCGCTACAGGAGGAAGTCAGGCAAAGTCATCCCCCTACAGGAGGAAGTCAGGGAACGTCACCCCCTACAGGAGGAAGTCAGGGAAAGTCACCCCCCTACAGGAGGAAGTCAGGCAAAGTCACCCCCCTACAGGAGGAAGTCAGGCAAAGTCACCTCTACAGGAGGCAGTCAGGCAAAGTCACCCCCCTACAGGAGGAAGTCAGGCAAAGTCACCCCACTACAGGAGGAAGTCAGGGAAAGTCACCCCCCTACAGGAGGAAGTCAGGCAAAGTCACCCCCCTACAGGAGGAAGTCAGGCAAAGTCACCCTGCTACAGGAGGAAGTCAGGCTTTTTTTACCCCCCTACAAGAGGAAGTCAGGCAAAGTCACCCCATACAGGAGGAAGTCAGGCAAAGTCACCCCCCTACAGGAGGAAGTCAGGCAAAGTCACCTCTACAGGAGGCAGTCAGGCAAAGTCACCCCCCTACAGGAGGAAGTCAAGCAAAGTCACCTCTACAGGAGGCAGTCAGGCAAAGTCACCCCCCTACAGGAGGCAGTCAAGCAAAGTCACCCCCCTACAGGAGGAAGTCAGGGAAAGTCACCCCCCTACAGGAGGAAGTCAGGCAAAGTCACCCCCCTACAGGAGGAAGTCAGGCAAAGTCACCCTGCTACAGGAGGAAGTCAGGCTTTTTTTACCCCCCTACAAGAGGAAGTCAGGCAAAGTCACCCCCTACAGGAGGAAGTCAGGCAAAGTCACCCCGCTACAGGAGGAAGTCAGGCAAAGTCATCCCCCTACAGGAGGAAGTCAGGGAACGTCACCCCCCTACAGGAGGAAGTCAGGGAACGTCACCCCCTACAGGAGGAAGTCAGGGAAAGTCACCCCCCTACAGGAGGAAGTCAGGCAAAGTCACCCCCCTACAGGAGGAAGTCAGGCAAAGTCACCTCTACAGGAGGCAGTCAGGCAAAGTCACCCCCCTACAGGAGGAAGTCAGGCAAAGTCACCCCACTACAGGAGGAAGTCAGGGAAAGTCACCCCCCTACAGGAGGAAGTCAGGCAAAGTCACCCCCCTACAGGAGGAAGTCAGGCAAAGTCACCCTGCTACAGGAGGAAGTCAGGCTTTTTTTACCCCCCTACAAGAGGAAGTCAGGCAAAGTCACCCCATACAGGAGGAAGTCAGGCAAAGTCACCCCCCTACAGGAGGAAGTCAGGCAAAGTCACCTCTACAGGAGGCAGTCAGGCAAAGTCACCCCCCTACAGGAGGAAGTCAAGCAAAGTCACCTCTACAGGAGGCAGTCAGGCAAAGTCACCCCCCTACAGGAGGAAGTCAAGCAAAGTCACCCCCCTACAGGAGGAAGTCAGGCAAAGTCACCCCCCTACAGGAGGAAGTCAGGCAAAGTCACCCCCCTACAGGAGGAAGTCAGGCAAAGTCACCCTGCTACAGGAGGAAGTCAGGCTTTTTTTACCCCCCCTACAAGAGGAAGTCAGGCAAAGTCACCCCCTACAGGAGGAAGTCAGGCAAAGTCACCCCGCTACAGGAGGAAGTCAGGCAAAGTCATCCCCCTACAGGAGGAAGTCAGGGAACGTCACCCCCTACAGGAGGAAGTCAGGGAACGTCACCCCCTACAGGAGGAAGTCAGGGAAAGTCACCCCCCTACAGGAGGAAGTCAGGCAAAGTCACCCCCTACAGGAGGAAGTCAGGCAAAGTCACCTCTACACAGGAGGAAGTCAGGCAAAGTCACCCCCCTACAGAAGGAAGTCAGGCAAAGTCACCCCCCTACAGGAGGAAGTCAGGCTAAGTCACCCCATACAGGAGGAAGTCAGGCAAAGTCACCCCCTACAAGAGGAAGTCAGGCAAAGTCACCCCCCTACAGGAGGAAGTCAGGCTAAGTCACCCCCCTACAGGAGGAAGTCGGGCAAAGTCACCCCCTACAGGAGGAAGTCAGGCAAAGTCACCCTGCTACAGGAGGAAGTCAGGCTTTTTTTTACCCCCCTACAAGAGGAAGTCAGGCAAAGTCACCCCCCTACAGGAGGAAGTCAGGCAAAGTCACCCCCCTACAGGAGGAAGTCAGGCAAAGTCACCCCCCTACAGGAGGAAGTCAGGCAAAGTCACCTCTACACAGGAGGAAGTCAGGCAAAGTCACCCCCCTACAGAAGAAAGTCAGGCAAAGTCACCCCCCTACAGGAGGAAGTCAGGCTAAGTCACCCCATACAGGAGGAAGTCAGGCAAAGTCACCCCATACAGGAGGAAGTCAGGCAAAGTCACCCCATACAGGAGGAAGTCAGGCAAAGTTACCCCCCTACAGGAGGAAGTCAGGCAAAGTCACCCCCTACAGGAGGAAGTCAGGCTTTGTCACCCCCTACAGGAGGAAGTCAGGCTTTGTCACCCCCCCTACAGGAGGAATTCAGGCAAAGTCACCCCCCTACAGAAGGAAGTCAGGCAAAGTCACCCCTACAGGAGGGATTTTTATGACTTTCTTTAATACCCCGGGTGTCTCACCTGCCTTCCATTGAAGCTAATAGAGTGCAGACTGTGCTCCATTAGCGTCTTCCCTGGCCGCAGGCATGGTGGGTTTTCGCACTGTGGGGGTCATGGAAAGCAGGCGGATCACTTTCATTGCAAGGCCAACAGTCGGCTTGTGAAATGTGGGCTCCCGGAGATGGCGGTAAAAGGGTTAAACCTTTAATAAAACAATCATTTCATCTGGAGGTGAGCTGTAATCGTAATCCATCTTGTATGTGTGATCTGCGCTCATATTTCGATTGGTCTGTAGGAGAAATGGTGCGCCAGGCGCGTATACTCGCTCAGGCCACGTCGGATCTGGTGGGCGCCATCAAGGCGGATGCCGAACAGGAAAGCGATTTGGAGAATTCTCGGAAACTTCTCAGCGCGGCCAAACTGCTCGCCGATGCCACGGCGCGGATGGTGGAAGCGGCCAAGGTGCGTTCTAAGGTTGTGACGCCGTGATTTTCAGGAGATGAAGGGGTCGCGGTTTGTCTCATGACTCTCTCTCTCTCTCTCTGCAGGGTGCTGCTGCCAATCCAGACAGCGAGGAGCAACAACAGAAGCTGCGTGAAGCCGCGGAGGGTCTACGTATGGCCACCAACGCCGCCGCACAGAACGCCATCAAGAAGAAGCTGGTGCACAAGCTGGAGGTGCGTGTTGTGGCGGGTGACCGGTAAATGTCCTGAATTGTCCCCCAGATGGAGACACATGGAGTCTGATTCAGATTAGGGCGGAGTTAAATGTGAACAGCAACCAATTCACCCTTCTGGTATCTGTTTTTAATTTTTTTTCAGCAAGCAGCCAAACAGGCGGCCGCCTCAGCCACACAGACCATCGCGGCAGCACAGAACGCCGCGTCCAGCAACAAGAACCCCGCCGCCCAGCAACAGCTGGTACAAAGCTGCAAGGTGTGTGATCTGCATGGCACGTCTGCCCTTACCCTCCACCCATGGCTGTGCCTCCCTTCCTGATCTCTATACCGTATCATCGGTCTGTCCTGCACCCCGCACGCCTCTACCATCCCCATATTCCTCCTTGGGCCTCATCCATACTGGATTTTCTTCTAGAATCCATTTATCATTAATAAAATGTAGAACATACTAGAACAGATCACAAAGTATCCAACGTACAAGTGAACGTCCCAATAAAGGGTAAAACGGGACCAAGACGAGGACAGTACAGGATTTCCAGACACAGTCATGTTACCTGGCTTTCCAATAAATGGACAGGTTGTCCTATTAGTGTAATTCTATTTAGCTGCAGAATCTGGCCTTGTATGGGGTCATCATCTGCTCCAGGCCGTGATATGTAGACCAATATCAGTGCTTACTGACATGTGGTGGGATATTAGAGACCCTTTTACATGATGTGGCTTGTGGTGGGACATTAGAGACCCTTTTACATGATGTGGCATGTGGTGGGACGTTAGAGAACCTTTTATATGATGTAGCATGTGGTGGGACATTAGAGAACCTTTTACATGATGTGGCGTGTGGTGGGACATTAGAGACCCTTTTACATGATGTGGCGTGTGGTGGGACATTAGAGACCCTTTTACATGATGTGGCGTGTGGTGGGACATTAGAGAACCTTTTATATGATGTGGCGTGTGGTGGGACATTAGAGAACCTTTTACATGATGTGGCGTGTGGTGGGACGTTAGAGAACCTTTTATATGATGTGGCATGTGGTGGGACATTAGAGAACCTTTTACATGATGTGGTGTGTGGTGGGAAATTAGAGAACCTTTTACATGATGTGGCGTGTGGTGGGACATTAGAGAACCTTTTATATGATGTGGTGGGACGTTAGAGAACCTTTTATATGATGTGGCGTGTGGTGGGACATTAGAGAACCTTTTACATGATGTGGCGTGTGGTGGGACATTAGAGAACCTTTTACATGATGTGGCGTGTGGTGGGACATTAGAGAACCTTTTACATGATGTGGCGTGTGGTGGGACATTAGAGAACCTTTTGCATGATGTGGTGGGACGTTAGAGAACCTTTTACATGATGTGGCGTGTGGTGGGACATTAGAGAACCTTTTACATGATGTGGTGGGACGTTAGAGAACCTTTTACATGATGTGGTGTGTGGTGGGACATTAGAGAACCTTTTACATGATGTGGCGTGTGGTGGGACATTAGAGAACCTTTTACATGATGTGGTGGGACGTTAGAGAACCTTTTACATGATGTGGCGTGTGGTGGGACATTAGAGAACCTTTTACATGATGTGGCGTGTGGTGGGACGTTAGAGAACCTTTTACATGATGTGGCGTGTGGTGGGACATTAGAGAACCTTTTACATGATGTGGCGTGTGGTGGGACATTAGAGAACCTTTTACATGATGTGGTGGGACGTTAGAGAACCTTTTACATGATGTGGCGTGTGGTGGGACATTAGAGAACCTTTTACATGATGTGGTGGGACGTTAGAGAACCTTTTACATGATGTGGCGTGTGGTGGGACATTAGGGAACCTTTTACATGATGTGGCGTGTGGTGGGACGTTAGGGAACCTTTTACATGATGTGGCGTGTGGTGGGACATTAGAGAACCTTTTACATGATGTGGCGTGTGGTGGGACGTTAGAGAACCTTTCATATGGTGTGTCTTCACATTCATGAACGTTCGGTTACCTTTGTCCCGCAGGTTGTGGCAGACCAGATCCCGATGTTGGTTCAGGGAGTTCGAGGCAGCCAATCACAGCCGGAGAGCCCGAGCGCCCAACTGTCCCTCATCAGTGCCAGCCAGAACTTCCTGCAGGTGCCGTACTTCTACCACTTGTGTCATGGTGACATACCAGTCTTGACTGTGTCTTCTCTACCATTTCCCCCTGCAACCAATCTCACCCTGTGCTTCCTTTCATTACAGCCTGGCGGTAAACTCGTGGCTGCTGGGAAGGCGGCCGTCCCCACTGTCTCGGATCCGGCGTCCGCCATGCAACTTGGTCAGTGCACAAAGAACTTGGCTGCCGCTCTTGCTGAGCTCCGCACCGCCGCACAGAAGGTACGTCAATCGCTGGAATAGTCAATGCCCAATACAGAGGTGGGGTGCACAGGGCGTGGATGTATGTTTACAGTGATTGTGTATGTGGTGGGGAGCCACTTATTTCTAGTGTGGGTGGTGTGCAGGCGGTGGTGCATGAGTCTGTGGGTGGTGTACAGGTGGAGATGTAAGAGTCTGTGGGAGGTGGGCGGTGTACAGGCGGTGGTGTATGAATCTGTGGGATGTGGGCGGTGTACAGGCGGTGGTGTATGAATCTGTGGGATGTGGGCGGTGTACAGGCGGTGGTGCATGAGTCTGTGGGAGGTGGGCTGTGTGCAGGTGTTGGTGTATGAATCTGTGGGTGGTGTGGTGGTGTATGAGTCTGTGGGAGGTGGGTGGTGTACAGGTGGAGATGTATGAGTCTGTGGGAGGTGGGTGGTGTGCAGGCGGTGGTGTATGAGTCTGTGGGAGGTGGGTGGTGTACAGGTCGTGATGTATGAATCTGTGGGAGGTGGGCGGTGTGCAGGTGTTGGTGTATGAATCTGTGGGTGGTGTGGTGGTGTATGAGTCTGTGGGAGGTGGGCGGTGTGCAGGTGTTGGTGTATGAATCTGTGGGTGGTGTGGTGGTGTATGAGTCTGTGGGAGGTGGGCGGTGTGCAGGTGGAGATGTATGAGTCTGTGGGAGGTGGGTGGTGTACAGGTCGTAATGTATGAATCTGTGGGAGGTGGGCGGTGTGCAGGTGGTGGTGTATGAGTCTTGGGGTGATGGGTGGTGTGGTGGTGTATGTGTCTGTGGGAGGTGGGCATTGTGCAGGTGGTGGTGTAGTGGGACATAAGAGAACCTTTTATATGACGTGGTGGGACATTAGAGAACCTTTTGTGCAGATGGTGGAGGTGTGTGGTTTGGAGATGGGGTTGGATGATGTTTGGTTTGGTTGGTGGAAATGTGTAGTTTGGAGACAGGGTTGGATGAGGTTTGGTCTGGTTGCTGAAGATGTATGTTTTGGAGCCGGGGTTGGATGAGGTTTGGTCTGGTTGGTGGAGATGTATAGTATTGAGCCGGGGTTGGATGAGGTTTGGTCTGGTTGCTGGAGATGTGTAGTTTGGAGGAGGTTTGTTCTGGTTGCTGGAGATATGTGGTTTGGAGCCGGGGTTGGATGAGGTTTGGTCTCTTTGTGGAGATGTGTGGTTTGGAGACGGGGTTGGATGAGGTTTGGTCTGGTTGGTGGAGGTGTGTAGTTTGGAGCCGGGGTTGGATGAGGTTTGGTCTGGTTGGTGAAGATGTGTAGTTTGGATGAGGTTTGGTCTGGTTGCTGGAGATGTGTGGTTTGGAGCTGGGGTTGGATGAGGTTTGGCCTGGTTGGTGGAGGTGTGTGGTTTGGAGACGGGGTTGGATGAGGTTTGGTCTGGTTGGTGGAGGTGTGTGGTTTGGAGACGGGGTTAGATGAGGTTTGGTCTGGTTGGTGGAGATGTGTGGTTTGGAGCCGGGGTTGGATGAGGTTTGGTCTGGTTGGTGGAGGTGTGTGGTTTGGAGCCGGGGTTAGATGAGGTTTGGTCTGGTTGGTGGAGATGTGTGGTTTGGAGACGGGGTTGGATGAGGTTTGGTCTGGTTGGTGGAGATGTGTGGTTTGGAGACGGGGTTGGATGAGGTTTGGTCTGGTTGGTGGAGGTGTGTGGTTTAGAGACGGGGTTGGATGAGGTTTGGTCTGGTTGGTGGAGGTGTGTGGTTTGGAGACGGGGTTAGATGAGGTTTGGTCTTGGTGTGGAGATGTGTGGTTTGGTCTGGTTGGTGGAGGTGTGTGGTTTGGAGCCGGGGTTAGATGAGGTTTGATTTGGTGTGGAGATGTGTGGTTTGGAGACGGGGTTGGAAGAGGTTTGGTCTGGTTGGTGGAGATGTGTGGTTTGGAGACGGGGTTGGATGAGGTTTGGTCTTGGTGTGGAGATGTGTGGTTTGGAGACGGGTTTGGATGAGGTTTGGTCTGGTTGCTGGAGGTGTGTGGTTTGGAGCCGGGGTTGGATGAGGTTTGGTCTGGTTGGTGGAGATGTGTGGTTTGGAGCCGGGGTTGGATGAGGTTTGGTCTTGGTGTGGAGATGTGTGGTTTGGAGCCGGGGTTGGATGAGGTTTGGTCCGATTGGTGGAGATGTGTGGTTTGGAGCCGGGGTTGGATGAGGTTTGGTCCGATTGGTGGAGATGTGTGGTTTGGAGCCGGGGTTGGATGAGGTTTGGTCTGGTTGGTGGAGATGTGTGGTTTGGAGCTGGGGTTGGATGAGGTTTGGTCTGGTTGGTGGAGATGTGTGGTTTGGAGACGGGGTTGGATGAGGTTTGGGATGGTTGGTGGAGGTGTGTGGTTTGGAGACGGGGTTGGATGAGGTTTGGGATGGTTGGTGGAGGTGTGTGGTTTGGAGACAATGTTGGATGAGGTTTGGTCTGGTTGGTGGAGATGTGTGGTTTGGAGACGGGGTTGGATGAGGTTTGGTCTGGTTGGTGGAGATGTGTGGTTTGGAGACGGGGTTGGATGAGGTTTGGTCTGGTTGGTGGAGGTGTGTGGTTTAGAGACGGGGTTGGATGAGGTTTGGTCTGGTTGGTGGAGGTGTGTGGTTTGGAGACGGGGTTGGAAGAGGTTTGGTCTGGTTGGTGGAGATGTGTGGTTTGGAGACGGGGTTGGATGAGGTTTGGTCTGGTTGGTGGAGATGTGTGGTTTGGAGACGGGGTTGGATGAGGTTTGGTCTGGTTGGTGGAGGTGTGTGGTTTAGAGACGGGGTTGGATGAGGTTTGGTCTGGTTGGTGGAGGTGTGTGGTTTGGAGACGGGGTTGGAAGAGGTTTGGTCTGGTTGGTGGAGATGTGTGGTTTGGAGACGGGGTTGGATGAGGTTTGGTCTGGTTGGTGGAGATGTGTGGTTTGGAGACGGGGTTGGATGAGGTTTGGTCTGGTTGGTGGAGATGTGTGGTTTGGAGACGGGGTTGGATGAGGTTTGGTCTGGTTGGTGGAGATGTGTGGTTTGGAGACGGGGTTGGATGAGGTTTGGTCTGGTTGGTGGAGGTGTGTGGTTTAGAGACGGGGTTGGATGAGGTTTGGTCTGGTTGGTGGAGGTGTGTGGTTTGGAGACGGGGTTAGATGAGGTTTGGTCTTGGTGTGGAGATGTGTGGTTTGGTCTGGTTGGTGGAGGTGTGTGGTTTGGAGCCGGGGTTAGATGAGGTTTGATTTGGTGTGGAGATGTGTGGTTTGGAGACGGGGTTGGAAGAGGTTTGGTCTGGTTGGTGGAGATGTGTGGTTTGGAGACGGGGTTGGATGAGGTTTGGTCTTGGTGTGGAGATGTGTGGTTTGGAGACGGGTTTGGATGAGGTTTGGTCTGGTTGCTGGAGGTGTGTGGTTTGGAGCCGGGGTTGGATGAGGTTTGGTCTGGTTGGTGGAGATGTGTGGTTTGGAGCTGGGGTTGGATGAGGTTTGGTCTGGTTGGTGGAGATGTGTGGTTTGGAGACGGGGTTGGATGAGGTTTGGGATGGTTGGTGGAGGTGTGTGGTTTGGAGACGGGGTTGGATGAGGTTTGGGATGGTTGGTGGAGGTGTGTGGTTTGGAGACAATGTTGGATGAGGTTTGGTCTGGTTGGTGGAGATGTGTGGTTTGGAGACGGGGTTGGAAGAGGTTTGGTCTGGTTGGTGGAGATGTGTGGTTTGGAGACGGGGTTGGATGAGGTTTGGTCTGGTTGGTGGAGATGTGTGGTTTGGAGACGGGGTTGGATGAGGTTTGGTCTGGTTGGTGGAGGTGTGTGGTTTAGAGACGGGGTTGGATGAGGTTTGGTCTGGTTGGTGGAGGTGTGTGGTTTGGAGACGGGGTTGGAAGAGGTTTGGTCTGGTTGGTGGAGATGTGTGGTTTGGAGACGGGGTTGGATGAGGTTTGGTCTGATTGGTGGAGATGTGTGGTTTGGAGACGGGGTTGGATGAGGTTTGGTCTGGTTGGTGGAGATGTGTGGTTTGGAGCTGGGGTTGGATGAGGTTTGGTCTGGTTGGTGGAGATGTGTGGTTTGGAGACGGGGTTGGATGAGGTTTGGGATGGTTGGTGGAGGTGTGTGGTTTGGAGACGGGGTTGGATGAGGTTTGGGATGGTTGGTGGAGGTGTGTGGTTTGGAGACAATGTTGGATGAGGTTTGGTCTGGTTGGTGGAGATGTGTGGTTTGGAGACGGGGTTGGAAGAGGTTTGGTCTGGTTGGTGGAGATGTGTGGTTTGGAGACGGGGTTAGATGAGGTTTTGTCTTGGTGTGGAGATGTGTGGTTTGGAGCCGGGGTTGGATGAGGTTTGGTCCGATTGGTGGAGATGTGTAGTTTGGAGACGGGGTTGGATGAGGTTTGGTCTGGTTGCTGGAGGTGTGTGGTTTGGAGCCGGGGTTGGATGAGGTTTGGTCTGGTTGGTGGAGATGTGTGGTTTGGAGACGGGGTTGGATGAGGTTTGGTCTGGTTGGTGGAGATGTGTGGTTTGGAGTCGGGGTTGGATGAGGTTTGGTCTGGTTGGTGGAGATGTGTGGTTTGGAGACGGGGTTGGATGAGGTTTGGTCTGGTTGCTGGAGATGTGTGGTTTGGAGACGGGGTTGGATGAGGTTTGGTCTTGGTGTGGAGATGTGTGGTTTGGAGCCGGGGTTGGATGAGGTTTGGTCTGGTTGGTGGAGATGTGTGGTTTGGAGCCGGGGTTGGATGAGGTTTGGTCTGGTTGGTGGAGATGTGTGGTTTGGAGCCGGGGTTGGATGAGGTTTGGTCTGGTTGGTGGAGATGTGTGGTTTTGAGCCGGGGTTGGATGAGGTTTGGTCTGGTTGGTGGAGATGTGTGGTTTGGAGCCGGGGTTGGATGAGGTTTGGTCTGGTTGGTGGAGATGTGTGGTTTGGAGCCGGGGTTGGATGAGGTTTGGTCTGGTTGGTGGAGATGTGTGGTTTGGAGCCGGGGTTGGATGAGGTTTGGTCTGGTTGGTGGAGATGTGTGGTTTTGAGCCGGGGTTGGATGAGGTTTGGTCTGGTTGGTGGAGATGTGTGGTTTGGAGCCGGGGTTGGATGAGGATTGGTCTGGTTGGTGGAGGTGTGTGGTTTGGAGCCGGGGTTGGATGAGGATTGGTCTGGTTGGTGGAGGTGTGTGGTTTGGAGCCGGGGTTGGATGAGGTTTGGTCTGGTTGGTGGAGATGTGTGGTTTGGAGCCGGGGTTGGATGAGGTTTTGTCTGGTTGGTGGAGGTGTGTGGTTTGGAGCCGGGGTTGGATGAGGTTTGGTCTGGTTGGTGGAGATGTGTGGTTTGGAGCCGGGGTTGGATGAGGTTTGGTCTGGTTGGTGGAGATGTGTGGTTTGGAGCCGGGGTTGGATGAGGTTTGGTCTGGTTGGTGGAGATGTGTGGTTTGGAGCCGGGGTTGGATGAGGTTTGGTCTGGTTGGTGGAGATGTGTGGTTTTGAGCCGGGGTTGGATGAGGTTTGGTCTGGTTGGTGGAGATGTGTGGTTTGGAGCCGGGGTTGGATGAGGTTTGGTCTGGTTGGTGGAGATGTGTGGTTTGGAGCCGGGGTTGGATGAGGTTTGGTCTGGTTGGTGGAGATGTGTGGTTTGGAGCCGGGGTTGGATGAGGTTTGGTCTGGTTGGTGGAGATGTGTGGTTTGGAGCTGGGGTTGGATGAGGTTTGGTCTGGTTGGTGGAGATGTGTGGTTTGGAGCTGGGGTTGGATGAGGTTTGGTCTGGTTGGTGGAGATGTGTGGTTTGGAGACGGGGTTGGATGAGGTTTGGTCTGGTTGGTGGAGATGTGTGGTTTGGAGACGGGGTTGGATGAGGTTTGGTCTGGTTGGTGGAGATGTGTGGTTTGGAGCCGGGGTTGGATGAGGTTTGGTCTGGTTGGTGGAGATGTGTGGTTTGGAGCCGGGGTTGGATGAGGTTTGGTCTGGTTGGTGGAGATGTGTGGTTTGGAGCCGGGGTTGGAGGGTTCTGTTGAGATATCAGGTCCTGTTCTGGTCTGATTACAAAGCAGTGTGGTGTTGGTTGTGGATTTTATTACATTTCATCCCCCCAGGCACAGGAAGCATGTGGCCCTCTGGAGATTGACTCTGCGCTGAACCTCATCCGTTCCCTGGAACAAGACCTACAGGAGGCCAAAGCAGCCGCCAGAGAGGGCAAACTGCAGCCCCTACCCGGGGAGACGGTGAGCCTTCACCTGTATTTGTTGGTGGGAACATTGTGTGAAGACGGTTTTGTGTCTGGATGGTGACCATTGTTCTCCTACAGATGGAGAAATGCTCACAAGATCTGGGAAGCAGCACAAAGGCGGTGAGTTCTGCCATCGCACAGCTTCTGGGTGAGATTGTCCATGGAAATGAGAATTACACAGGTAGGTGGTGGTGGAGTCCTTGTATCTGATGTGTGGTCCGGAACTCACCTTTTACTTCTCTGTGTCCCCACTTTGGTATATTTGTCTTCCTGATCCACCTCTATGACCTCTGTGCACCCACATCTCCCCCTCCTCTCCCCCTTCGGCAGGACGAGCTGCTCGAGATGTTGCCCAGGCCCTTCGCTCCCTGGCTCAGGCCAGCCGTGGAGTGGCTGCCACATCCGGAGATCCAGCGGTACAGAACGCCATGTTGGAGTGTGCCGGAGATGTCATGGACAAGGCCGGAAATCTCATTGAAGAAGCTAAAAGAGCCGTGGGAAAGCCGGCCGATGCGGAGGGTCAGCAGAGATTGGCTCAGGTCTCTGACCGCTTTGTTACTTCTTCATGTCAGTTGTAGAGATTCATCTCTACCACACCCTAATCCTACTGCACCACCCCCACCCCGACCTTAGTGCACCACCCCACCCCGACCTTAGTGCACCACCCCACCCTGACCTTAGTGCGCCACCCCCACCCCGACCTTAGTGCACCACCCCCACCCCGACCTTAGTGCACCACCCCACCCCGACCCTACCGCGCCACCCCGACCCTACCGCACCACCCCCACCCCTACCCTACCGCACCACCCCCACCCTACCGCACCACCCCGACCCTACCGCACCACCCCCACCCCGACCCTACCGCACCACCCCCACCCCGACCCTACCGCACCACCCCCACCCCGGCCCTACCGCACCACCCCCACCCCGACCTTAGTGCGCCACCCCCACCCCGACCTTAGTGCGCCACCCCCACCCCGACCTTAGTGCGCCACCCCCACCTTGACCTTACTGCGCCACCCCCACCCCGACCTTACTGCGCCACCCCCACCCCGACCTTACTGCGCCACCCCCACCCCGACCTTAGTGCGCCACCCCCACCCCGACCTTACCGTGCCACCCCAACCCTACCGCACCACCCCCACCCCGACCTTACCGCGCCACCCCCACCCCGACCTTACTGCGCCACCCCGACCTTACTGCCCCACCCCGACCTTACTGCGCCACCCCCACCCCGACCTTACTGCGCCACCCCCACCCCGACCTTACTGCGCCACCCCCACCCCGACCTTACTGCGCCACCCCCACCCCGACCTTACTGCTCCACCCCGACCCCGACCTTACTGCGCCACCCCCACCCCGACCTTACTGCGCCACCCCCACCCCGACCTTACTGCGTCACCCCCACCCCGACCCTTCTGCACCACCCCAAACCCCGACCCTTCCGCACCACCCCCACCCTTCCACACCACCCCGACCCTTCCGCACCACCCCCACCCCGACCCTTCCGCACCACCCCCACCCCGACCCTTCCGCACCACCCCCACCCCGACCTTACCGCACCACCCCCACCCCGACCTTACCGCACCACCCCCACCCCGACCTTACCGCACCACCCCCACCCCGACCTTACCGCACCACCCCCACCCCGACCTTACCGCACCACCCCCACCCCGATCCTACCACACCACCCCTGCCATATAACTTATGTTTTCTTCACTGTCAGCATGCTAGAAATCTTGTGCCCTGAGTACTGGGATGGGGGTTGCAATCTCAGGCTCCTCCCAGAACATTGTCTTTTCTACACCCTGACCCATCCACATCTGATGTATCTTGGTAATTTGGTGATTTGATTTTCAATATCCTTCTGTCTCAGGTGGCCAAGGCCGTGTCCCAGGCTCTGAGCCGCTGCGTCAATTGCCTTCCAGGACAGAGAGATGTGGATGCCGCCATAAAGAGCATCGGAGAGGCCAGCAAGAAACTCCTGGCTACATCTGTAAGTATTCTTCGTGTCCTCCTCTCCTGGTCCTCATCTCCAGATGACGACCTCCACTTCACATCTCTATTGTCCTCTACTATCCGTCCTCCTCTCCTGGTCCTTGTCTCAGACTACCTCCTCCGCCTGTATCTAAGTGACGTCTCTGTTGTCCTCTACTCTCCGTCCTCCTCTCCTGGTCCTTGTCTCAGATTACCTCCTCCGCCTGTACCTAAGTGACGTCTGTATTGTCCTCTACTATCCGTCCTCTCCTGGTCCTTGTCTCAGATTTTCTCCTCCGCCTGTACCTAAGTGACGTCTGTATTGTCCTCTACTATCCGTCCTCTCCTGGTCCTTGTCTCAGATTACCTCCTCCGCCTGTACCTAAGTGACGTCTGTATTGTCCTCTACTATCCGTCCTCTCCTGGTCCTTGTCTCAGATTACCTCCTCCGCCTGTACCTAAGTGACGTCTGTATTGTCCTCTACTATCCGTCCTCCTCTCCTGGTCCTTGTCTTAGATTACATTCTCCGCCTGTACCTAAGTGACGTCTCTATTGTCCTCTACTATCCGTCCTCTCCTGGTCCTTGTCTCAGATTATCTCCTCCGCCTGTACCTAAGTGACGTCTCTGTTGTCCTCTACTATCCGTCCTCTCCTGGTCCTTGTCTCAGATTATCTCCTCCGCCTGTACCTAAGTGACGTCTCTATTGTCCTCTACTATCCGTCCTCTCCTGGTCCTTGTCTCAGATTATCTCCTCCGCCTGTACCTAAGTGACGTCTGTATTGTCCTCTACTATCCGTCCTCCTCTCCTGGTCCTTGTCTCAGATTACCTCCTCCGCCTGTACCTAAGTGACGTCTGTATTGTCCTCTACTATCCGTCCTCCTCTCCTGGTCCTTGTCTCAGATTACCTCCTCCGCCTGTACCTCAGTGACGTCTGTATTGTCCTCTACTATCCGTCCTCCTCTCCTGGTCCTTGTCTCAGATTACCTCCTCCGCCTGTACCTAAGTGACGTCTCTGTTGTCCTCTACTATCCGTCCTCTCCTGGTCCTTGTCTCAGATTACCTCCTCCGCCTGTACCTAAGTGACGTCTGTATTGTCCTCTACTCTCCGTCCTCTCCTGGTCCTTGTCTCAGATTACCTCCTCCGCCTGCACCTAAGTGACGTCTCTATTGTCCTCTACTAACTGTCCTCCTCTCCTGGTCCTTGTCTCAGATTACCTCCTCCGCCTGTACCTCAGTGACGTCTGTATTGTCCTCTACTATCCGTCCTCCTCTCCTGGTCCTTGTCTCAGATTACCTCCTCCGCCTGTACCTCAGTGACGTCTGTATTGTCCTCTATTATCCGTCCTCCTCTCCTGGTCCTTGTCTCAGATTACCTCCTCCGCCTGTACCTAAGTGACGTCTGTATTGTCCTCTATTATCCGTCCTCCTCTCCTGGTCCTTGTCTCAGATTATCTCCTCCGCCTGTACCTAAGTGACGTCTGTATTGTCCTCTACTATCCGTCCTCCTCTCCTGGTCCTTGTCTCAGATTACCTCCTCCGCCTGTACCTCAGTGACGTCTCTATTGTCCTCTACTATCCGTCCTCTCCTGGTCCTTGTCTCAGATTATCTCCTCCGCCTGTACCTAAGTGACGTCTCTGTTGTCCTCTACTATCCGTCCTCCTCTCCTGGTCCTTGTCTCAGATTACCTCCTCCGCCTGTACCTAAGTGACGTCTCTGTTGTCCTCTACTATCCGTCCTCTCCTGGTCCTTGTCTCAGATTACCTCCTCCGCCTGTACCTAAGTGACGTCTCTGTTGTCCTCTACTATCCGTCCTCTCCTGGTCCTTGTCTCAGATTACCTCCTCCGCCTGTACCTAAGTGACGTCTCTGTTGTCCTCTACTATCCGTCCTCCTCTCCTGGTCCTTGTCTCAGATTATCTCCTCCGCCTGTACCTAAGTTACGTCTCTATTGTCCTCTACTATCCGTCCTCCTCTCCTGGTCCTTGTCTCAGATTATCTCCTCCGCCTGTACCTAAGTGACGTCTCTGTTGTCCTCTACTATCCGTCCTCCTCTCCTGGTCCTTGTCTCAGATTATCTCCTCCGCCTGTACCTAAGTGACGTCTCTGTTGTCCTCTACTATCCGTCCTCTCCTGGTCCTTGTCTCAGATTACCTCCTCCGCCTGTACCTAAGTGACGTCTCTGTTGTCCTCTACTATCCGTCCTCCTCTCCTGGTCCTTGTCTCAGATTACCTCCTCCGCCTGTACCTAAGTGACGTCTCTGTTGTCCTCTACTATCCGTCCTCCTCTCCTGGTCCTTGTCTCAGATTACCTCCTCCGCCTGTACCTAAGTGACGTCTCTGTTGTCCTCTACTATCCGTCCTCCTCTCCTGGTCCTTGTCTCAGATTATCTCCTCCGCCTGTACCTAAGTGACGTCTCTGTTGTCCTCTACTATCCGTCCTCTCCTGGTCCTTGTCTCAGATTACCTCCTCCGCCTGTACCTAAGTGACGTCTCTGTTGTCCTCTACTATCCGTCCTCCTCTCCTGGTCCTTGTCTCAGATTACCTCCTCCGCCTGTACCTAAGTGACGTCTCTATTGTCCTCTACTATCCGTCCTCCTCTCCTGGTCCTTGTCTCAGATTACCTCCTCCGCCTGTACCTAAGTTACGTCTCTATTGTCCTCTACTATCCGTCCTCCTCTCCTGGTCCTTGTCTCAGATTATCTCCTCCGCCTGTACCTAAGTGACGTCTCTGTTGTCCTCTACTATCCGTCCTCTCCTGGTCCTTGTCTCAGATTACCTCCTCCGCCTGTACCTAAGTGACGTCTCTGTTGTCCTCTACTATCCGTCCTCCTCTCCTGGTCCTTGTCTCAGATTACCTCCTCTCCCTGTACCTAGGTGACGTCTCTGTTGTCCTCTATTACCCTTTCTCCTCCACAGCCCTCAGGATCTTTACCTTGCCGTTACATTTGGTTTTTCAGCTGATCACCTGAAGTTCCTCCACATCCTGGCCTCCCTCGCTCACTCTTTATCGCTTCTTTCTCTCCTCAGTTTCCCCCCAGCACCAAGAGTTTCCAGGAAGCTCAGAGCCACCTCAATCAGGCTGCTGTCGGCCTCAACCAGTCAGCCAATGAACTAGTGCAGGCTTCCCGGGCAACACCACAGGATCTCGCCAAGGCTTCTGGGAAGTATGGCCGGGACTTCAATGAGTTCCTTCAGGCCGGAGTGGAGATGGCGGGACAGTCACAGGTAGGTGGGATTCCACTGTAAGATATGTATGGTTGTACAGACATGACGCCTTTTATATCCTCCTGCATGTTTATGTCATTATTTAGACCAACGTGAACTCAGGGATCCTTAGATGTCTTCAGGGGTTGGGCTTTTGGGGTCATATGGTGGTTCTGGAGGAATCTGTTGGTGCTCTGCTTGTGATTTACCCACCTGAACTAGAAAGCATTGATTGGTGTCACATGACCACATAGCACCCTGAGGGTCCCTCTAACATTGTCGTTCAACTTCTACAATTCTGTGTTCCAAAAATCCATCATGGTTCATAGAAATACGTTCATTAGAGTTATATGTGTCCGGATGATGGGGTCATTGGAGCGTGTCTCCATGATGTGGTCATGTGTCTTCTCCATCCACAGAACAAGGAGGACCAGGCCCAGGTCGTCTCCAACCTCAAGAGCATTTCTCTGTCATCCAGCAAGTTGTTACTGGCGGCTAAAGCACTTTCCGCAGATCCCGCCGCTCCCAACCTGAAGAGCCAACTGGCAGCCGCAGCCAGGTAAGTGGCGTGATGTGGCCCCCCCTCTCTATCCCGTATGTGTGCCCCCCTCCCATCTCTATCTCATATGTGTGCCCCCCTCCCATCTCTATCTCATATGTGTGCCCCCCTCCCATCTCTATCTCATATGTGTGCCCCCCTCCCATCTCTATCTCATATGTGTGCCCCCCTCCCCTCTGTATCCTGTATGTGTGCCCCCCCTCCCCTCTGTATCCCATATGTGTGCCCCCTTCCCATCTCTATCCTGTATGTGTGCCCCCCCTCCCCTCTGTATCCCATATGTGTGCCCCCTTCCCATCTCTATCCTGTATGTGTGACCCCCTCCCCTCTGTATCCCATATGTGTGCCCCCTTCCCATCTGTATCCCATATGTATGACCCCCTCCCATCTCTATCCCATATGTGTGCCCCCTTCCCATCTCTATCCCGTATGTGTGACCCCCTCCCATCTCTATCCCATATGTGTGCCCCCCTCCCCTCTGTATCCCGTATGTATGACCCCCTCCCCTCTGTATCCCGTATGTGTGACCCCCTCCCCTCTGTATCCCGTATGTGTGACCCCCTCCCCTCTGTGTGTCCCCCTCCCATATGTGTGTCCCCCTCCCATATGTGTGTCCCCCTCCCCTATCCCGTATGTGTGTCCCCCTCCCCTCTCTATCCCATATGTGTGTCCCCCTCCCCTCTCTATCTCATATGTGTGCCCCCCTCCCCTCTGTATCCCATATGTGTGACCCCCTCCCCTCTGTATCCCGTATGTGTGCCCCCCTCCCCTCTCTATCCCGTATGTGTGCCCCCCCTCCCCTCTGTATCCCGTATGTGTGACCCCCTCCCCTCTCCATCCCACATGTGTGTCCCCCTCCCCTCTGTATCCCATATGTTTGTCCCCCTCCCCTCTCTATCCCGTATGTATGACCCCCTCCCCTCTGTATCCTGTATGTGTGACCCCCTCCCCTCTCTATCCCATATGTGTGCCCCCCCTCCCCTCTCTATCCCATATGTGTGTCCCCCCCCCCCTCTATCCTGTATGTGTGCCCCTCTCCCCTCTGTATCCTGTATGTGTGCCCCTCTCCCCTCTGTATCCCATATGTGTGACCCCCTCCCCTCTGTATCCCGTATGTGTGACCCCCACCCCTCTGTATCCCGTATGTATGACCCCCTCCCCTCTGTATCCCGTATGTGTGACCCCCTCCCCTCTGTATCCCGTATGTGTGACCCCCTCCCCTCTGTATCCCATATGTGTGACCCCCTCCCCTCTGTATCCCGTATGTATGACCCCCTCCCCTCTGTATCCCGTATGTGTGACCCCCTCCCCTCTGTATCCCGTATGTGTGACCCCCTCCCCTCTTTATCCCATATGTGTGACCCCCTCCCCTCTTTATCCCATATGTGTGACCCCCTCCCCTCTGTATCCCATATGTGTGACCCCCTCCCCTCTCTATCCCGTATGTGTGACCCCCTCCCCTCTGTATCCTGTATGTGTGTCCCCCTCCCCTCTCTATCCCGTATGTGTCCCCCCCTCCCCTCTGTATCCCGTATGTGTGCCCCCCTCCCCTCTCTATCCCGTATGTGTCCCCCCCTCCCCTCTCTATCCCGTATGTGTGTCACCCTCCCCTCTGTATCCCGTATGTGTGACCCCCTCCCCTCTTTATCCCATATGTGTGACCCCCTCCCCTCTCTGTCCCGTATGTGTGACCCCCTCCCCTCTCTATCCCGTATGTGTGACCCCCTCCCCTCTCTATCCCGTATGTGTAACCCCCTCCCCTCTATCCCATATGTGTGACCCCCTCCCCTCTGTATCCCGTATGTGTGACCCCCTCCCCTCTCTGTCCCGTATGTGTGACCCCCTCCCCTCTGTATCCTGTATGTGTGACCCCCTCCCCTCTCTATCCTGTATGTGTGACCCCCTCCCCTCTCTGTCCCGTATGTGTGACCCCCTCCCCTCTCTATCCCGTATGTGTAACCCCCTCCCCTCTATCCCATATGTGTGACCCCCTCCCCTCTGTATCCCGTATGTGTGACCCCCTCCCCTCTCTATCCCGTATGTGTGACCCCCTCCCATGTCTTCACTCATCAGTGGACATGCATGTCATACCTAGAGATCTGTCTGTATGTCCGCAGGGCTGTGACTGACAGTATCAATCAGCTGATCACTGTGTGTACCCAGCAAGCTCCAGGACAGAAGGAGTGTGACAACGCTCTACGTGAGCTGGAGGTAAGTTCCTGCTGATTGGTCAGACACGTGTATAGAAGAATCTCCCCCGTGCAGAGAGGAATCTCCCCCGTATAGAGAGGAATCTCCCCCCGTATAGAGAGGAATCTCCCCCCGTATAGAGAGAAATCTCCCCCCGTATAGAGAGGAATCTCCCCCCGTATAGAGAGGAATCTCCCCCCGTATAGAGAGAAATCTCCCCCCGTATAGAGAGGAATCTCCCCCCGTATAGAGAGGAATCTCCCTGTATAGAGAGGAATCTCCCTGTATAGAGAGGAATCTCCCCCCGTATAGAGAGGAATCTCCCCCCGTATAGAGAGAAATCTCCCCCCGTATAGAGAGGAATCTCCCCCCGTGTAGAGAGGAATCTCCCCCCGTGTAGAGAGGAATCTCCCCCCGTATAGAGAGGAATCTCCCCCCGTATAGAGAGGAATCTCCCCCCGTATAGAGAGGAATCTCCCCCCGTATAGAGAGGAATCTCCCCCCGTATAGAGAGGAATCTCCCCCCGTATAGAGAGGAATCTCCCCCCGTATAGAGAGGAATCTCCCCCGTATAGAGAGGAATCTCCCCCGTATAGAGAGGAATCTCCCCCCGTATAGAGAGGAATCTCCCCCCGTATAGAGAGAAATCTCCCCCCGTATAGAGAGGACTCTCCCCCCGTATAGAGAGGAATCTCCCCCCGTATAGAGAGGAATCTCCCCCCGTATAGAGAGGAATCTCCCCCCGTATAGAGAGGACTCTCCCCCCGTATAGAGAGGAATCTCCCCCCGTATAGAGAGGACTCTCCCCCGTATAGAGAGGAATCTCCCCCCGTATAGAGAGGACTCTCCCCCGTATAGAGAGGACTCTCCCCCGTCCCGTATAGAGAGGAATCTCCCCCGTATAGAGAGGAATCTCCCCCCGTATAGAGAGGAATCTCCCCCCGTATAGAGAGGAATCTCCCCCCGTATAGAGAGAAATCTCCCCCCGTATAGAGAGAAATCTCCCCCCGTATAGAGAGGAATCTCCCCCCGTATAGAGAGGAATCTCCCCCCGTATAGAGAGGAATCTCCCCCCGTATAGAGAGAAATCTCCCCCCGTATAGAGAGGAATCTCCCCCGTATAGAGAGGAATCTCCCCCGGCTGTTATTTGGGAGTCATTTTCAATTCCCATCAGATCATCTTTTAGTGTATTAGGTGTATCATTGACAGATACTTCCATTGGGTGGACTAAAATACAGAGCATCCAGAAAGCATTCCCGGTATATACAGAGCATCCAGAAAGTATTCCCGGTATATACAGAGCATCCAGAAAGTATTCCCGGTATATACGGAGCATCCAGAAAGTATTCCCGGTATATACAGAGCATCCAGAAAGTATTCCCGGTATATACAGAGCATCCAGAAAGTATTCCCGGTATATACAGAGCATCCAGAAAGTATTCCCGGTATATACGGAGCATCCAGAAAGTGTTCCCGGTATATACAGAGCATCCAGAAAGTATTCCCGGTATATACAGAGCATCCAGAAAGTATTCCCGGTATATACAGAGCATCCAGAAAGTATTCCCGGTATATACAGAGCATCCAGACAGTATTCCCGGTATATACGGAGCATCCAGAAAGTATTCCCGGTATATACAGAGCATCCAGAAAGTATTCCCGGTATATACAGCGCATCCAGAAAGTATTCCCGGTATATACAGAGCATCCAGACAGTATTCCCGGTATATACAGCACATCCAGAAAGTATTCCCGGTATATACGGAGCATCCAGAAAGTATTCCCGGTATATACAGAGCATCCAGAAAGTATTCCCGGTATATACAGAGCATCCAGAAAGTATTCCCGGTATATACAGAGCATCCAGAAAGTATTCCCGGTATATACAGCACATCCAGACAGTATTCCCGGTATATACTGCACATCCAGAAAGTATTCCCGGTATATACAGAGCATCCAGAAAGTATTCCCGGTATATACAGAGCATCCAGACAGTATTCCCGGTATATACAGAGCATCCAGAAAGTATTCCCGGTATATACAGAGCATCCAGAAAGTATTCCCGGTATATACAGCACATCCAGAAAGTATTCCCGGTATATACGGAGCATCCAGACAGTATTCCCGGTATATACAGCACATCCAGAAAGTATTCCCGGTATATACGGAGCATCCAGAAAGTATTCCCGGTATATACAGAGCATCCAGAAAGTATTCCCGGTATATACAGAGCATCCAGAAAGTATTCCCGGTATATACAGTGCATCCAGAAAGTATTCCCGGTACATACAGCACATCCAGACAGTATTCCCGGTATATACAGAGCATCCAGAAAGTATTCCCGGTATATACAGAGCATCCAGAAAGTATTCCCGGTATATACAGCACATCCAGACAGTATTCCCGGTATATACTGCACATCCAGAAAGTATTCCCGGTATATACAGAGCATCCAGAAAGTATTCCCGGTATATACAGAGCATCCAGACAGTATTCCCGGTATATACAGAGCATCCAGAAAGTATTCCCGGTATATACAGAGCATCCAGAAAGTATTCCCGGTATATACAGCACATCCAGAAAGTATTCCCGGTATATACGGAGCATCCAGACAGTATTCCCGGTATATACAGCACATCCAGAAAGTATTCCCGGTATATACGGAGCATCCAGAAAGTATTCCCGGTATATACAGAGCATCCAGACAGTATTCCCGGTATATACAGAGCATCCAGAAAGTATTCCCGGTATATACAGTGCATCCAGAAAGTATTCCCGGTATATACAGAGCATCCAGACAGTATTCCCGGTATATACAGAGCATCCAGAAAGTATTCCCGGTATATACAGAGCATCCAGAAAGTGTTCCCGGTATATACAGAACATCCAGACAGTATTCCCGGTATATACAGAGCATCCAGAAAGTGTTCCCGGTATATACAGAGCATCCAGAAAGTATTCCCGGTATATACAGCACATCCAGAAAGTATTCCCGGTATATACAGAGCATCCAGAAAGTATTCCCGGTATATACAGAGCATCCAGAAAGTATTCCCGGTATATACAGCACATCCAGAAAGTATTCCCGGTATATACAGAGCATCCAGAAAGTATTCCCGGTATATACAGAGCATCCAGAAAGTATTCCCGGTATATACAGAGCATCCAGAAAGTATTCCCGGTATACACAGAGCATCCAGAAAGTATTCCCGGTATACACAGAGCATCCAGAAAGTATTCCTGGTATACACAGAGCATCCAGAAAGTATTCCCGGTATATACAGCACATCCAGAAAGTATTCCCGGTATATACAGAGCATCCAGAAAGTATTCCCGGTATATATAGAGCATCCAGAAAGTATTCCCGGTATATACAGAGCATCCAGACAGTATTCCCGGTATATACAGAGCATCCAGAAAGTATTCCCGGTATATACAGCACATCCAGAAAGTATTCCCGGTATATACGGAGCATCCAGACAGTATTCCCGGTATATACAGCACATCCAGAAAGTATTCCCGGTATATACGGAGCATCCAGAAAGTATTCCCGGTATATACAGAGCATCCAGACAGTATTCCCGGTATATACAGAGCATCCAGAAAGTATTCCCGGTATATACAGTGCATCCAGAAAGTATTCCCGGTATATACAGAGCATCCAGACAGTATTCCCGGTATATACAGAGCATCCAAAAAGTATTCCCGGTATATACAGAGCATCCAGAAAGTGTTCCCGGTATATACAGAACATCCAGACAGTATTCCCGGTATATACAGAGCATCCAGAAAGTGTTCCCGGTATATACAGAGCATCCAGAAAGTATTCCCGGTATATACAGCACATCCAGAAAGTATTCCCGGTATATACAGAGCATCCAGAAAGTATTCCCGGTATATACAGAGCATCCAGAAAGTATTCCCGGTATATACAGCACATCCAGAAAGTATTCCCGGTATATACAGAGCATCCAGAAAGTATTCCCGGTATATACAGAGCATCCAGAAAGTATTCCCGGTATATACAGAGCATCCAGAAAGTATTCCCGGTATATACAGAGCATCCAGAAAGTATTCCCGGTATACACAGAGCATCCAGAAAGTATTCCTGGTATATACAGAGCATCCAGAAAGTATTCCCGGTATATACAGCACATCCAGAAAGTATTCCCGGTATATACAGAGCATCCAGAAAGTATTCCCGGTATATACAGAGCATCCAGAAAGTATTCCCGGTATATACAGAGCATCCAGAAAGTATTCCCGGTATATACAGAGCATCCAGAAAGTATTCCCGGTATATACAGAGCATCCAGAAAGTATTCCCGGTATATACAGAGCATCCAGAAAGTATTCCCGGTATATACAGAGCATCCATAAAGTATTCCCGGTATATACAGAGCATCCAGACAGTATTCCCGGTATATACAGTCCATCCAGAAAGTATTCCCGGTATATGCAGAGCATCCAGAAAGTATTCCCGGTATATAAAGAGCCTCCAGAAAGTATTCCCGGTATATACAGCACATCCAGAAAGTATTCCCGGTATATACAGCACATCCAGAAAGTATTCCCGGTATATACAGCACATCCAGAAAGTATTCCCGGTATATACAGCACATCCAGAAAGTATTCCCGGTATATACAGAGCATCCAGAAAGTATTCCCGGTATATACAGAACATCCAGAAAGTATTCCCGGTATATACAGAGCATCCAGAAAGTATTCCCTGTATATACAGAGCATCCAGAAAGTATTCCCGGTATATACAGTGCATCCAGAAAGTATTCCCGGTATATGCAGAGCATCCAGAAAGTATTCCCGGTATATAAAGAGCCTCCAGAAAGTATTCCCGGTATATACAGAGCATCCAGAAAGTATTCCCGGTATATACAGAGCATCCAGAAAGTATTCCCGGTATATACAGAGCATCCAGAAAGTATTCCCGGTATATACAGCACATCCAGACAGTATTCCCGGTATATAAAGAGCCTCCAGAAAGTATTCCCGGTATATACAGCACATCCAGAAAGTATTCCCGGTATATACAACACATCCAGAAAGTATTCCCGGTATATACGGAGCATCCAGACAGTATTCCCGGTATATGCGGAGCATCCAGAAAGTATTCCCGGTATATACGGAGCATCCAGAAAGTATTCCCGGTATATACAGAGCATCCAGAAAGTATTCCCGGTATATAAAGAGCATCCAGAAAGTATTCCCGGTATATACAGAGCATCCAGAAAGTATTCCCGGTATATAAAGAGCCTCCAGAAAGTATTCCCGGTATATACAGAGCATCCAGAAAGTATTCCCGGTATATACAGAGCATCCAGAAAGTATTCCCGGTATATACTGCACATCCAGAAAGTATTCCCGGTATATACAGAGCATCCAGAAAGTATTCCCGGTATACACAGACCATCCAGAAAATATTCCCGGTATATACAGCACATCCAGAAAGTATTCCCGGTATATACAGCACATCCAGAAAGTATTCCCGGTATATACAGAGCATCCAGAAAGTATTCCCGGTATATACAGAGCATCCAGAAAGTATTCCCGGTATATACAGAGCATCCAGAAAGTATTCCCGGTATATACAGAGCATCCAGAAAGTATTCCCGGTATATACAGAGTATCCAGAAAGTATTCCCGGTATATAAAGAGCCTCCATTGCCTCATGTGATCTCTGCAGCAGCAGCTGAGACAATGACAAGCTCACTGAGCCCCTCCTCCGGATCACCGAGCCCCTCCTCCTCCGGGGAGTCCTGACACCACTGGGGTGAGAACGGCCGAAGATTAGCGGGGGAGGTCATAGTGACGGTGCGACGTACCTGAGACCTCCCCATTGTATGATGTGTGGCCCTGTACAATATATCTGTGGGGGAGGGGGGTCTCTCCTTGTATACATTTCTGTACCGTGTCACACCAAGGGCTCTCATCAGATGTATCTCCTGTATTACAGACGGTCCGAGAACTCCTCCAGAACCCGACAGAGCCGGTCAACGACCAGTCCTACTTCCACTGCCTGGACAACGTCATGGAGAACTCCAAGGTCCGGATGAGGGCCCCAAACTGGCCAGCCTGTGTGTCTCACTGGGTCCTAGAATGGGGACATTACTAAACCTAGCCCAGAATCCCCCCCCCCCCATCTTATATGTCTCACTGGGTCCTAGAATGGGGACATAACAGCCTAGCCCGGAATCCCCTCTCCCCCCATCTTATATGTCTCTCTGGGTCCTAGAATGGGGACATTGTTGAGCCTAGCCTGGCCTCCCCTCCCCTCATATGTCTCTCTGGATCCTAGAATGGGGACATTGTTGAGCCTAGCCTGGCCTCCCCTCCCCTCATATGTCTCTCTGGGTCCTAGAATGGGGACATTGTTGAGCCTAGCCTGGCCTCCCCTGGCCTCATATGTCTCTCTGGATCCTAGAATGGGGACATTGTTGAGCCTAGCCTGGCCTCCCCTCCCCCCATCTTATTATATGTCTCACTGGGTCCTAGAATGGGGACATTACTAAGCCTAGCCCCGACTCCCCCCACAATATATGTCTCACTGGGTCCTAGAATGGGGACGTTGCCCGGCCTCCCTCTCCTTCCATGTTTAATTGTATGAAATATAATTTCAGAGTAGAAACACGCAGCACACGCCTCTGTATCCACACACCACATTCAGTCTGTTCCGTGTTGTATGACGATGTTTCTTTACTGTAGGTTCTCGGGGAGTCTATGGCCGGAATTTCTCAGCATGCGAAGACCAGCAATTTGCCGGAGTTTGGTGAGGCGGTCAGCACGGCATCCAAGGCTTTGTGTGGCCTGACCGAGGCTGCGGCACAGGTATGTTATCACACGGACTGGGGTGAGCTCCGGGCTGCCTGACCTCCTATGTAACCTCTGCGCTTCTCCTGCAGGCCGCTTACCTCGTTGGCGTGTCAGATCCCAGCAGCCGAGCCGCACAGCAAGGTCTTGTGGATCCAACACAGTTTGCCAGAGCCAACCAAGCTATTCAGATGGCCTGCCAAAACCTGGGAGATCCGGCCTGCACCCAGTCACAGGTGACGTCTCTAAAACACAATTGTAGAGGGGTAAATGGTATGGAGGGTGATGGTGACGTCTCTGGGACTCGGTGGTGAGGGGTAGAAGGCCTGGCAAGTGATGGTGACTTCTCTGGGACTCGGTGGTGAGGGGTAGAAGGCCTGGCAAGTGATGGTGACTTCTCTGGGACATAATGGTAGAGAGGGGTAGAAGGCCTGGCAAGTGATGGTGACATCTCTGGGACTCGGTGGGGAGGGGTAGAAGGCCTGGCAAGTGATGGTGACGTCTCTGGGACTCAGTGGTGAGGGGTAGAAGGCCTGGCAAGTGATGGTGACATCTCTGGGACTCGGTGGTGAGGGGTAGAAGGCCTGGCAAGTGATGGTGACTTCTCTGGGACTCGGTGGTGAGGGGTAGAAGGCCTGGCAAGTGATGGTGACTTCTCTGGGACATAATGGTAGAGAGGGGTAGAAGGCCTGGCAAGTGATGGTGACATCTCTGGGACTCGGTGGGGAGGGGTAGAAGGCCTGGCAAGTGATGGTGACGTCTCTGGGACTCAGTGGTGAGGGGTAGAAGGCCTGGCAAGTGATGGTGACTTCTCTGGGACATAATGGTAGAGAGGGGTAGAAGGCCTGGCAAGTGATGGTGACTTCTCTGGGACTCGGTGGTGAGGGGTAGAAGGCCTGGCAAGTGATGGTGACTTCTCTGGGACTCGGTGGTGAGGGGTAGAAGGCCTGGGACTCGGTGGTGAGGGGTAGAAGGCCTGGCAAGTGATGGTGACTTCTCTGGGACTCGGTGGTGAGGGGTAGAAGGCCTGGGACTCGGTGGTGAGGGGTAGAAGGCCTGGCAAGTGATGGTGACTTTTCTGGGACTCGGTGGTGAGGGGTAGAAGGCCTGGCAAGTGATGGTGACGTCTCTGGGACATAATGGTAGGGAGGGGTAGAAGGCCTGGCAAGTGATGGTGACTTCTCTGGGACTCGGTGGTGAGGGGTAGAAGGCCTGGCAAGTGATGGTGACGTCTCTGGGACATAATGGTAGAGAGGGGTAGACAATACGGCAGATAATGGGTAACATCTCTTGGACACAGTTGTGGTGGGGTAGAAGATATGGTGGGTGATAGTGACATCCCTGGGACACAAGGTTGGGGGCAGTATAGATGTGGTAGGTGATGGTGCTGTTCTTGGCACACAGTGGTAGAGAGGGGCAGATGATATGGACGGTAACGATGTCCCTGGGACACAACGGTGGAAGGGTAGAAAATCTGATTGACGATGGTGACATCCTTGGAACACACTGGTAGTGGGTTGTGGTGACTTCTCTGAGACACAATGGCAGAAGGTTAGAATATGGTGGGTGATTTCAGGAAAGAAATTCCTGGGGAGGAGAACCCTGGACAGACCCCAAGACAGAGACAAAGGTCTAGTCACTGTCATTGTTCCCATGTTCCTTTCTGGGGAGGAGAACCCGGGACAGATCCTGGGACAGAGACAAAGGTCTAGTCACTGTCATTGTTCCCATGTTCCTTTCTGGGGAGGAGAACCCGGGACAGATCCTGGGACAGAGACAAAGGTCTAATCACTGTCATTGTTCCCATTTTCCCTGCTTGGTAGGAGAACCCGGGACAGAGACAAAGGTGTAGTCACTGTCATTGTTCCCATGTTCCTTCCTGAGGAGGAGAACCCGGGACAGAGACAAAGGTCTAGTCACTGTCATTGTTCCCATGTTCCTTCCTGAGGAGGAGAACCCTGGACAGATCCCGGGACAGAGACAAAGGTCTAGTCACTCTCATTGTTCCCATGTTCCTTCCTGAGGAGGAGAACCCGGGACAGATCCCGGGACAGAGACAAAGGTCTAGTCACTCTCATTGTTCCCATGTTCCTTCCTGAGGAGGAGAACCCGGGACAGACCCCGGGACAGAGACAAAGGTCTAGTCACTGTCATTGTTCCCATGTTCCTTCCTGGGGAGGAGAACTCCGGACAGACCCCGGGACAGAGACAAAGGTCTAGTCACTGTCATTGTTCCCATGTTCCTTCCTGGGGAGGAGAACTCCGGACAGACCCCGGGACAGAGACAAAAGTCTAGTCCCTGTCATTGCACTTAGTTGTGTTCTGTGTCTTCTCCTTGAGTAATGAATCTAACACGGTGTAAATCTTCTCTGTATATTCTTCTATAGGTGTTGTCAGCTGCCACCATTGTGGCTAAACACACCTCCTCTCTATGCAATGCTTGTCGCCTGGCATCCACTCACACCTCCAATCCCGTGGCCAAGAGACAGTTTGTCCAGTCTGCCAAAGAGGTAGCAAACAGCACAGCAAATCTGGTGAAGACCATCAAGGTAAAAGCTCCTCCAACAGAACAATGCACTCGTTGGTGGGACAATCGTCTGCCAAGTCACATGGCGATGTGAATGAGAAACATTGAGTCACGTGGAATTCCTCCTTTTCATTTCAGGCTTTGGATGGGGCCTTCAGTGACGAGAATCGGGCCAAGTGTCGTGAAGCCACCGTGCCGCTCATCCAAGCCGTGGAGAACCTTACCGCTTTTGCCTCCAATCCGGAATTCGCCAGTGTGCCCGCCCAGATCTCCCCAGAGGTGAGGATGACAACGGGAGGACTGGACCATTCCACAATCTCTCGTCTATTCCTCTCTTCTCATTAGTTGACTCTTTCAGGGTCTCCAAGCCATGGAACCGATCATCAGCTCAGCTCAGACCATGCTAGAGAGTTCCTCCGGCCTCATCCAGACCGCTCGTTCTCTGGCTGCCAATCCCAAAGACCCGCCACAATGGTCAGTGTTAGCCGGACACTCCCGGACTGTCTCTGACTCCATCAAGAAACTCATCACCAATATGAGGTAAGGAGCGGAGCTTAGAGGACGTAACCACCAATGTGGGGGGATGTTGTGTGCAGAGTCCTGTGACATGAGTGTTCCGTGACTTCACTGTCAGGAAGACTACAAGCCGTGGCTCCTTCCCCAGGCAGAGCTTTGTTCCAGTAGATAGATCTGCTGGTCCTCGATGACATGAGCTCTCTTCTCAGGGATAAGGCTCCCGGACAGAGGGAATGTGACCAGGCCATCGAGCTGCTCAACCAGGCGGTCAGAGAACTGGACCAGGCCTCTCTGGAAGCCATCAGCCAGCAGCTGGTGCCACGGGAGGGGATCTCACAGGAGGTAAGGGAGAGAGAATTTTTTTCATATTTTTTGTTCTTTTTCATTTATATAATAACAAACACAAAAACCCCGTTATATAACACCAAAACAAAGCTCTATTTATGGAAAAAAATATATCAATGTAATTTGGGTACAGCGTTGCATGACAACGCAATTATCAGTTAAAGTAGCGCAGTGCTGAATAGCAAACAATGTCCTGGTCATGAAGGGGGTTGAACCTTCCGGAGATGAAGTGGTTGATGGAGGAATGTCCCATTGTGTCTCCAGGCGTTACACACTCAGATGCAGACGTCTGTACAGGAGATCAGCAACCTGATAGAACCTCTGGTGGCTGCGGCCCGGGCGGACTCCTCGCAGCTTGGACACAAGGTAGGACCGGCACTGACATACCCAACACCACCATGAGAAACCGGTGGGGTACCATTAATCTGTCCCGCCCAATGCCTTCTCCCCACAGGTCTCCCAGATGGCCCAATACTTCGAGCCTCTCACCAACGCCACCATCGGAGCCGCCTCTAAGACCATCAACCACCAGCAGCAGATGAACCTTCTGGACCAGACAAAGACGCTGGCAGAGTCGGCTCTGCAGATGCTGTATACTGCCAAGGAGGCCGGAGGAAACCCCAAGGTGAGCCCTGAGAAGGTCTGTGTATTGGGGGGCAGGATGGGAAATCAACCTCACCACAGCTACAGGGTGCCAGTACAGCAGAACACCAACTCCGGAGATGGTGAGGAACAGTCCTAAATGTGGACTCCAAACAGAGAACCGAGTATAGCTGATGAACCGTGCATCACGGAACTCCCATGTATGGGGTACAGGGATCCGCTGTGATAGGTCACAATACTAGGGGGGGATCCTACAGCTCTGGGAATAGGGAGGTCTCACTCAGAAGAGGACCTGACACCCCTCATGTCTGTCATAGGTGGCCGGACACACACAGGAAGCTTTGGATGAAGCTGCTCAGATGATGCATGAAGCTGTGGATGATCTGACGGGAACGCTGAATGAAGCTGCCAGTGCAGCCGGAGCTGTCGGAGGAATGGTGGACTCCATCACTCAGGCCATCAACAAGGTGAAACCCAACTCTACTCCATCATCCTCACTCCCCCCACCTTCAATTTACCCCTCCCCCCACCCCCCTGACCCCCATCTCCTTTTATCCTCTTTACCCTCGTCTCCTCCTACCCCCATCTCCTATTACCCTCCCCCCCTTTCCCCATATCCTCTTACCCTTGCCCCCGCCACCTCTTACCTCCCCCCTTGCCCCCGCCACCTCTTACCTCCCCCCCTTGCCCCCGCCACCTCTTACCTCCCCCCCTTGCCCCCGCCACCTCTTACCTCCCCCCCTTGCCCCTGCCACCTCTTACCTCCCCCCCTTGCCGCCGCCACCCCTTGCCCCGCCACCTCTTACCCCCCTTGCCCCGCCACCTCTTACCCCCCGTGCCCCGCCACCTCTTACCCCCCCCTTGCCCCGCCACCTTTTACCCCCCCCCCCTTGCCCGCCACCTCTTACCCCCTTGCCCCCGCCACCTCTTGCCCCCGCCACCTCTTACACCCCCCCCCCCCCCGCCCGCCACCTCTTACCCCTCCCCCCTTGCCCGCTACCTCTTGCCCCCACCACCTCTTGCCCCCGCCACCTCTCACCCCCCCCCCCCCCTTGTCCCCGCCACCACCTCTTCTCTCCCCCCCCCCCTTGTCCCCACCACCTCTTCCCCCCCCCCCCTTGTTCCCACCACCTCTTCCCCCCCCCCCCTTGTTCCCACCACCTCTTCCCCCCCCCCCCCTTGTTCCCACCACCTCTTCCCCCCCCCCCCCTTGTTCCCACCACCTCTTCCCCCCCCCCCCTTGTTCCCACCACCTCTTCCCCCCCCCCTTGTCCCCACCACCTCTTCTCCCCCCCCCCCCTTGTCCCCACCACCTCTTCTCCCCCCCTCCCGACCCCCATCCCCCCCCCCTCCCGACCCCCATCTCCCCCCCCATCCCCCCCGACCCCCATCTCCCCCCCCATCCCCCCCCCTCCCAACCCCCATCTCCCCCCCCCCCCCCCTCCCGACCCTCATCTCCCTCCCCTCATACCCCCCCCCTCCCGACCCCCATCTCCCCTCCTCCCGACCTCCATTTACTCCCAGACGCCCCCCCCCCCCCCCCCAGCCCCCATCTCTTCTTGCCCCCCCCTAATTTCCCTCATCTCTCCTTGCCCCCCCCCCTCTTTCCCTCATCTCTTCCCTTCCCCCCTTTCTTGCCCCCATCTTTTCTTCCCCCCCCCTTTCTTGCCCCCATCTCTTCTTCCCCCCCCCTTTCTTGCCCCCATCTCTTCTTCCCCCCCCTTTCTTGCCCCCATCTCTTCTTTCCCCCCCCCCTTTCTTGCCCCCATCTCTTCTTCCCCCCCCCCTTTCTTGCCCCCATCTCTTCTTCCCCCCCCTTTCTTGCCCCCATCTCTTCTTCCCCCCCCCCTTTCTTGCCCCCATCTCTTCTTCCCCCCCCCTTTCTTGCCCCCATCTCTTCTTCCCCCCCCCCTTTCTTGCCCCCATCTCTTCTTCCCCCCCCCCTTTCTTGCCCCCATCTCTTCTTTCCCCCCCCCCCCTTTCTTGCCCCCATCTCTTCTTCCCCCCCCCTTTCTTGCCCCCATCTCTTCTTCCCCCCCCTTTCTTGCCCCCATCTCTTCTTCCCCCCCCCCTTTCTTGCCCCCATCTCTTCTTCCCCCCCCCTTTCTTGCCCCCATCTCTTCTTCCCCCCCCCCCCTTTCTTGCCCCCATCTCTTCTTCCCCCCCCCCTTCTTCCCCCCCCCCTTTCTTGCCCCCATCTCTTCTTCCCCCCCCCCCTTTCTTGCCCCCATCTCTTCTTCCCCCCCCCTTTCTTGCCCCCATCTCTTCTTCCCCCCCCCCCCCTTTCTTGCCCCCATCTCCTCTCCCCCCCCCCTCTTTCTTGCCCCCATCTCCTCTTCCCCCCCCCCTTGCTTGCCCCCCCTCCCCCTTGCCCCCCCTCCCCCTTGCCCCCATCTCCCCCTTGTCCCACATCTCCCCTTGTCCCACATCTCCCCCTTGCCCCCATTTCCTCTTACCCCCCCCTTGCCCCCATCTCCTCTCACCCCCCCCCCAGCCCCCATCTCCTCTCACCCCCCCCCCAGCCCCCATCTCCTCTTACCCCCCCCCTGCCCCCATCTCCTTTTACCCCCCCGCCCCCATCTCCTTTTACCCCCCCCCCTTGCCCCATCTCCTTTTACCCCTCCCCCCTTGCCCCATCTCCTTTTACCCCTCCCCCCCTTGCCCCCATCTCCTTTTACCCCTCCCCCCCCCCTTGCCCCATCTCCTTTTACCCCTCCCCCCCCTTGCCCCATCTCCTTTTACCCCTCCCCCCTTGCCCCCATCTCCTTTTACCCTTGCCCCCATCTCCTTTTACCCCTCCCCCCCCTTGCCCCCATCTCCTTTTACCCCTCCCCCTTGCCCCCATCTCCTTTTACCCCTCCCTTGCCCCCATCTCCTTTTACACCCCCCCCCCCCCTTGCCCCCATCTCCTCTTACCCCTACCACCTTGCCCCCATCTCTTACCCCCCCCCCTTGCCCCCATCTCCTTTTACCCCAACCCCCCCCCCCCCCCCCTTGCCCCCATCTCCTTTTACACCCCCCCCCCCCTTGCCCCATCTCCTCTTACCCCTACCCCCTTGCCCCCGTCTCCTCTTACCCCTACCCCCTTGCCCCCATCTCCTCTTACCCCGCCTTGTCCCCATCTCCTCTTACCCCCCCCTTGCCCCCATCTCCTCTTACCCCCCCCCCTTGCCCCCATCTCCTCTTACCCCCCCCCCCCTTGCCCCCATCTCCTCTTACCCCCCCCCCTTGCCCCCATCTCCTCTTACCCCCCCCCCCCCCCTTGCCCCCGTCTCCTCTTACCCCCCCCCCCCCCCCTTGCCCCCGTCTCCTCTTACCCCTACCCCCTTGCCCCCGTCTCCTCTTACCCCTACCCCCTTGCCCCCGTCTCCTCTTACCCCTACCCCCTTGCCCCCATCTCCTCTTACCCCGCCTTGTCCCCATCTCCTCTTACCCCCCCCCTTGCCCCCATCTCCTCTTACCCCCCCCCCCCCCCTTGCCCCCATCTCCTCTTACCCCCCCCCCCCCCCCTTGCCCCCATCTCCTCTTACCCCCCCCCCTTGCCCCCATCTCCTCTTACCCCCCCCCCCCCCCCTTGCCCCCATCTCCTCTTACCCCCCCCCTTGCCCCCATCTCCTCTTACCCCCCCCCTTGCCCCCATCTCCTCTTACCCCCCCCCTTACCCCCCCTTGCCCCCATCTCCTCTTACCCCCCCCTTGCCCCCATCTCCTCTTACCCCCCCCTTGCCCCCATCTCCTCTTACCCCCCCTTGCCCCCATCTCCTCTTACCCCCCCTTGCCCCCATCTCCTCTTGCCCCCATCTCCTCTTACCCCCCCTTGCCCCATCTCCTCTTACCCCCCCTTGCCCCATCTCCTCTTACCCCCCCTTGCCCCCATCTCCTCTTACCCCCCCTTGCCCCATCTCCTCTTACCCCCCCTTGCCCCTATTTCCTCTTGCCCCCATCTCCTCTTACCCCCCCCCCCCCTTGCCCCCATCTCCTCTTACCCCCCCCCCCTGCCCCCATCTCCTCTTACCCCCCCCCTTGCCCCCATCTCCTCTTACCCCCCCCTTGCCCCCATCTCCTCTTACCCCCCCCTTGCCCCCATCTCCTCTTACCCCCCCCTTGCCCCCATCTTCTCTTACCCCCCCCCCTTGCCCCCATCACCTCTTACCCCCCCCCCCTTGCCCCCATCTCCTCTTACCCCCCCCCCCCCTTGCCCCCATCTCCTCTTACCCCCCCCCTTGCCCCCATCTCCTCTTACCCCCCCCCCTTGCCCCCATCTCCTCCTACCCCCCCCCCTTGCCCCCATTTCCTCTTACCCCCCCTTGCCCCCATTTCCTCTTACCCCCCCCCCCCTTGCCCCCATTTCCTCTTACCCCCCCCCCCCCTTGCCCCCATCTCCTCTTACCCCCCCCTTGCCCCCATCTCCTCTTACCCCCCCCCCCCTTGCCCCCATCTCCTCTTACCCCCCCCCCCTTGCCCCCATCTCCTCTTACCCCCCCCCCCCTTGCCCCCATCTCCTCTTACCCCCCCCCCCCCTTGCCCCCATCTCCTCTTACCCCCCCCTTGCCCCCATTTCCTCTTACCCCCCCCTTGCCCCCATTTCCTCTTATCCCCCCCCTTGCCCCCATTTCCTCTTATCCCCCCCCCCTTGCCCCCATTTCCTCTTATCCCCCCCCCCCCTTGCCCCCATTTCCTCTTACCCCCCCTTGCCCCCATCTCCTCTTACCCCCCTGACCCTCATCTCTCTCCCTCACCGTCCTCCATCTTCCCCCAACCCCCCTTCCCCCCCTCCGACCTCCATCTACCCCCAACCCCCCCCCCCCCAACCTCCATCTACCCCAACCCCCCCCCCCCCCTCCGACCTCCATCTACCCCCCCCCCCCCCGAGCTTCTTCTCCTGTCCCCTTGACCTCCATCTCCTTGTCGTGGCAGCTGGATGAACAGCACATTGGTGAGCCGGAGGGATCATTTGTGGACTATCAGACAACCATGGTGAAGACAGCCAAGGCCATAGCAGTGACGGTGCAGGAGATGGTGAGTGACAGGGACGTGGTATGTGGTGACACCTTGTCAGCTGCTGAATGGTCTGGATGAGCAGTTGGCGGGTGTCAGACGTGTCCTATAAATTGTAATATTAATATAGACATCTGGCTGCTGAACCTCCCCCCATAGCTATGACGGTGGACACGTGTGATCTTCTTCATTTCAGGTCACCAAATCCACCACCAACCCTGATGAACTGGGCACTTTGGCCAACCAACTTACCAGCGACTACAGTCAACTGGCACACGAAGCCAAACCAGCTGCCATGACTGCCGAGAACGAGGAGGTGAGCACATTGTATTCAACCAATCGGGTCTCCTATGTCTGTGTCTTCCCAAATCCCAACCTCTCACCGAGGCCATTGCAGCCTATTCATCTCTCTGCTTAGCCATGACATCAATCCCTCCCTGCCCACAGCCCAGGGTGTCCTCTCTGTCCACAGCCCACGGTGTCCTCTCTGTCCACAGCCTTGGTGTCCTCTCTGTCCACAGCCTTGGTGTCCTCTCTGTCCACAGCCCACGGTGTCCTCTCTGTCCACAGCCCACGGTGTCCTCTCTGTCCACAGCCTTGGTGTCCTCCCTGCCCACAGCCTTGGTGTCCTCTTTGTCCACAGCCTTGGTGTCCTCTCTGTCCACAGCCCAGGGTGTCCTCTCTGTCCACAGCCCAGGGTGTCCTCTCTGTCCACAGCCTTGGTGTCCTCCCTGCCCACAGCCCAGGGTGTCCTCTCTGCCCACAGCCCAGGGTGTCCTCTCTGTCCACAGCCCACGGTGTCCTCTCTGTCCACAGCCCACGGTGTCCTCTCTGTCCACAGCCCACGGTGTCCTCTCTGTCCACAGCCCAGGGTGTCCTCTCTGTCCACAGCCCACGGTGTCCTCTCTGTCCACAGCCTTGGTGTCCTCTCTGTCCACAGCCTTGGTGTCCTCTCTGTCCACAGCCTTGGTGTCCTCTCTGTCCACAGCCTTGGTGTCCTCTCTGTCCACAGCCTTGGTGTCCTCTCTGTCCACAGCCCACGGTGTCCTCTCTGTCCACAGCCTTGGTGTCCTCCCTGCCCACAGCCTTGGTGTCCTCTTTGTCCACAGCCTTGGTGTCCTCTCTGTCCACAGCCCAGGGTGTCCTCTCTGTCCACAGCCTTGGTGTCCTCCCTGCCCACAGCCCAGGGTGTCCTCTCTGTCCACAGCCCAGGGTGTCCTCTCTGTCCACAGCCCACGGTGTCCTCTCTGTCCACAGCCCACGGTGTCCTCTCTGTCCACAGCCCAGGGTGTCCTCTCTGTCCACAGCCTTGGTGTCCTCTCTGTCCACAGCCCACGGTGTCCTCTCTGTCCACAGCCTTGGTGTCCTCTCTGTCCACAGCCTTGGTGTCCTCTCTGTCCACAGCCTTGGTGTCCTCTCTGTCCACAGCCCACGGTGTCCTCTCTGTCCACAGCCTTGGTGTCCTCTCTGTCCACAGCCTTGGTGTCCTCCCTGCCCACAGCCTTGGTGTCCTCCCTGCCCACAGCCTTGGTGTCCTCTCTGTCCACAGCCCAGGGTGTCCTCTCTGTCCACAGCCTTGGTGTCCTCTCTGTCCACAGCCTTGGTGTCCTCTCTGTCCACAGCCCACGGTGTCCTCTCTGTCCACAGCCCACGGTGTCCTCTCTGTCCACAGCCCACGGTGTCCTCTCTGTCCACAGCCCACGGTGTCCTCTCTGCCCACAGCCTTGGTGTCCTCTCTGTCCACAGCCCACGGTGTCCTCTCTGTCCACAGCCCACGGTGTCCGCTCTGTCCACAGCCCAGGACGTCCCCTCTGTCCACAGCCCAGGACGTCCCCTCTCCGTCCACAGCCCAGGACGTCCCCTCTCCGTCCACAGCCCAGGACGTCCCCTCTCCGTCCACAGCCCAGGACGTCCCCTCTCCGTCCACAGCCCAGGACGTCCCCTCTCCGTCCACAGCCCAGGACGTCCCCTCTCCGTCCACAGCCCAGGACGTCCCCTCTCCGTCCACAGCCCAGGACGTCCCCTCTCCGTCCACAGCCCAGGACGTCCCCTCTCCGTCCACAGCCCAGGACGTCCCCTCTCCGTCCACAGCCCAGGACGTCCCCTCTCCGTCCACAGCCCAGGACGTCCCCTCTCCGTCCACAGCCCAGGACGTCCCCTCTCCGTCCACAGCCCAGGACGTCCCCTCTCCGTCCACAGCCCAGGACGTCCCCTCTCCGTCCACAGCCCAGGACGTCCCCTCTCCGTCCACAGCCCAGGACGTCCCCTCTCCGTCCACAGCCCAGGACGTCCCCTCTCCGTCCACAGCCCAGGACGTCCCCTCTCCGTCCACAGCCCAGGACGTCCCCTCTCCGTCCACAGCCCAGGACGTCCCCTCTCCGTCCACAGCCCAGGACGTCCCCTCTCCGTCCACAGCCCAGGACGTCCCCTCTCCGTCCACAGCCCAGGACGTCCCCTCTCCGTCCACAGCCCAGGACGTCCCCTCTCCGTCCACAGCCCAGGACGTCCCCTCTCCGTCCACAGCCCAGGACGTCCCCTCTCCGTCCACAGCCCAGGACGTCCCCTCTCCGTCCACAGCCCAGGACGTCCCCTCTCCGTCCACAGCCCAGGACGTCCCCTCTCCGTCCACAGCCCAGGACGTCCTCTCACGATGCCTAGATCTGGTTTCTTTTTTTTTCTTTTTTTTAATTTGAGAGTTCTGAGATATGGAGGAGACATAGTTCTGGATCGAATCCTATATTGATTTTAGTAATTTTCCCTATCAAATAAACTATCCTCTGCCAGAACACCTGTATTTCTGGACACTCCCACCACATATGATACCACGTGCCCACCTCTCCACAACCTCTCCAACACATCTGTGACATCTCCGTGTTCATCTTGTGCTCCACGTTAGGGGTGATGTGCCATCTATTCAACACTTATCGTTTATTCCTACTTCCCGCATACTAATATTTTCATGAATTGATGTGAGCATTTTCCTCTGCCCCTCCTCCTCTGCTCCTCCTCCTCTGCTCCTCCTCCTCCTCTGTTCCTCCTCCTCCTCTGTTCCTCCTCCTCCTCTGCTCCTCCTCCTCTATCTCTTTCCCACTTCTCTATGTGCATTATTTTGTGTCAGTGTCAATCTCCATTAATATCTTGTGTATTTTTGCCGTTCCGTGTCTACCATTTCCCCGTGACTCAAGTGGAATCTCGAATGGATTCCAGTCTTTTCTAGTTCTTATAGGCTTTGGGAGGCTCTCAACAACGTACTTCAGTTGGTAATATCTTAGTCTATCCATCTTATTGAAGACTTCTCCCATCTTTCCTCCATGTCCTTATATGACCCGATTTCCTCTCCTACCATTATGTCTCTCAGTTGCGCCTCCTGTTTTATGATCCATTTCCCTGCTATACTCTCCTTACCCGGGATGAAATATTTTGTGTTTCTAAGTGGTATTAGTTGTGAATTATACACCCACCCCTTTTGTCTGTGTAGTAAACCCCATTCTCTTAGAACATTAAGGGTGTACATGCTGGTGCTCCCCTCTAATCCCCTATATTGTGGTGGTACCCAAATACTATTACTTACACTTATTCCACTCAGTGTTTTCTCTATTTCAACCCAACTTTTCTCCGGATTATGGATCCAGTCAAAGATTCTCGCAATAATCCCCGCTCTATAGTATCTCCTAAAGTCTGGTACCCCCAATCCTCTTCTCTCTTTACTTCTAGTCAACGTCTCATAGCCTATTCTAGGTTTTTTATTTCTCCATATATATTTTATTATCATTTTCCTGAGTTCTTTGAAATATGCCTCTGGGAGTCTGATTGAAATTTGTATAATACTTTGGGGACAATTACCATGTTTATTAGATTTATGCGCCCCATCCACGATGGATTCCCATTTCCCACTTTCCTCAGCTCCTCCTTGATCTCATTTCCCACCCTCCTCAGCTCCTCCTTCATCTCATTTCCCACCCTCCTCAGCTCCTCCTTGATCTCATTTCCCACCCTCCTCAGCTCCTCCTTGATCTCATTTCCCACCCTCCTCAGCTCCTCCTTGATCTCATTTCCCACCCTCCTCAGCTCCTCCTTCATCTCATTTCCCACCCTCCTCAGCTCCTCCTTGATCTCATTTCCCACCCTCCTCAGCTCCTCCTTGATCTCATTTCCCACCCTCCTCAGCTCCTCCTTCATCTCATTTCCCACCCTCCTCAGCTCCTCCTTCATCTCATTTCCCACCCTCCTCAGCTCCTCCTTCATCTCATTTCCCACCCTCCTCAGCTCCTCCTTCATCTCATTTCCCACCCTCCTCAGCTCCTCCTTCATCTCATTTCCCACCCTCCTCAGCTCCTCCTTCATCTCATTTCCCACTTTCCTCAGCTCCTCCTTCATCTCATTTCCCACCCTCCTCAGCTCCTCCTTCATCTCATTTCCCACCCTCCTCAGCTCCTCCTTCATCTCATTTCCCACCCTCCTCAGCTCCTCCTTCATCTCATTTCCCACCCTCCTCAGCTCCTCCTTCATCTCATTTCCCACCCTCCTCAGCTCCTCCTTCATCTCATTTCCCACCCTCCTCAGCTCCTCCTTCATCTCATTTCCCACCCTCCTCAGCTCCTCCTTCATCTCATTTCCCACCCTCCTCAGCTCCTCCTTCATCTCATTTCCCACCCTCCTCAGCTCCTCCTTCATCTCATTTAATAATGTTATATAATTGGCTTTGTATAGGTTCTTAATTGAGGCTAATAGTTTTATTCCTAAATATTTTAATTCTTTATCTCTCCAGAGGAAAGGGAATTCCTCTTGTAATTTTTCCTTTTCACTGTTTTTAAGGTTTATGTTTAAGATTTCGGTCTTTGTCGGGTTAATTTTCAGGTTTGACAGTTCTCCGTACTCCCTCAATGCTTTCATTAAGTTTGGTAGTGATGTTCTGGGGTTTCCAACATAAAACATCAGATCATCCGCATACGCCACTACCTTGTGTTCTCTGTCTCCTATCTTTATTCCTTTTAGATCTATATTCTTCCTGATCCTGGACAGTACGGGCTCCAGTGATAACACATATAACAATGGCGACAATGGACATCCCTGTCTTGTGCCGTTTGACATCTTAAAATGCTCCAATCTTCCTCCATTTACCATTATGGTGGCGGTAGGTCCTCTATATAACTCTCCAATCCACCCTCTTATTCTGTGTCCCAGTCCTAACGCTTCCAGGGTATCCATCATAAAACCCCAACTCACCCTGTCGAATGCTTTCTCGGCATCTATCGACATCAGTATCATTGGGGTTTTCCCTTTTTTAGCCTCCTGGATGAGCAACAATGATCTCAGAGCATTATCTCTGCCCTCTCTTCCCGGGACAAACCCCACCTTATCTCTGTGTATCCACTCCGGCATCAGCTCTTTCAGTCTATTTGCCAGCACCTTTGCATATATTTTAGTGTCTACATTCAGCAGCGCTATTGGTCGATAACTCGCACATTGCGAGGGGTCTTTATCCTCCTTCTGTATCAGGACTATATTAGCCTGTAGAGATTCTCCCCTCATCTCCATCCCATTCCCCAAGGCGTTCATATAGATCTTCATCTTGGGTATTAAAAGCTCTTTATATTTTTTATAATATTAACCATATATCCATCCGGACCCGGACTTATCCATCCGGACCCGGACTCCTCCCTCCCGCCATGCTTTTTAACGCTGTTTCCTCTGAAGTTATTTCTTCCTCTAAAGAGTTCAGTTGTGTTTCTCTTAATTTCGGTAGGCCTGCGTCCTCTAGGTATATCTTTCTTTTCCCTCTATTTGCTGTTTCCGTTTTCTTAAACATGTCCTGGGGTATAATATTATACAGCCCATTATAATACTCTTTAAATACTCTGGCGATATCCTTGGTTGAGTGTACAAATTCCCCCTTGGGGTTTCTTATTTTCTCAATATAATTTCTATTTTTCTTCTTTCTTAAAGTTCTCATTAAATACTTTCCCGGCCTATCTCCCCATCTATATCTTTCACATGTTATTTTATTAAAGACTCTTCTTTTTTCCTCCTCCATTACATTCTCTAATTCTTCTTTCTTCTTTATTATCAGCTGCATTATCTCCTTAGATCTTTCCCTTTTATGCACCTGTTCAAGATCATGTATTTCATTTAATAATCTGTTTATCTTTTCTCTCCTTTCTTTTTTCTTTTTTCTTTTTTGCCCCCATTGCAATGAGAAGACCTCTGATGTAGGCTTTATGTGCTTCCCACACCGTTGCAACCGACACGTCCTCTGTCTCATTCTCTTCAAAAAACCATTCAATTTCCCTCTCGATTCTTTGAGCGATCTCTTCATCCATGAGGAGTGCCTCGTTCATCTGCCACACATATCCCTCTCGCTCCTCTCTACCCCATTATAACTTCATTGCAACCGGGGCATGGTCCGACAGAGTGCTTTCTCCTATTTTTACTTCCCCCACCCTCTCTATCATTTGATGTTCTACTAATATGTAATCTAGTCTAGAATAAGTCTCATGTACATGCGAGAAGAAAGTCTAATCTCTCTCCTTCATATTCCTGATTCTCCGGATGTCCTCCAGTTGACACTCATGCATCGGTTTCTGTAACCTTCTCATGGACTTGCTTTCCTCTCTCCTCATATCAGAATGAGTGTCCATCCGCGGGTCCATACAGAGGTTAAAGTCTCCCGCTACAATCATACTCCCTCTTTTAAAGTCCATCAATCTCTTCACTTCTCTCATCAATGGCTTCTTATTTGGGCTGTATATATTGTGCACTCAATTCCCTGTAATTTACCTCTCAGAAATAGGAACCTTCCCTCCAGATCCGTCAATCTCTCCTCCACCTCAAACCTTATATTTGTAGGGAAGCCTATAGCAACTCCTTTTGTTCTTCTGATTGGTGAGTCCGCATAGAACCATGTCGGAGAATACCTGCTCCTCAGTCTGACCTTCGACTCTGTCTCTAGGTGTGTTTCCTGCAGGAATATCACTGAGGATTTTCTATGTTGGAGTTCTTTAAATAACCTGAATCTCTTTCCTGGACAGCTTAACCCTCTTACATTGTAGGTGATACATCGGACTTCTTCCATCTACTCTTTTCCTCCTCACTTTCCTCTTTCTTATTCCTATACAGCGTTTTTATCCCACTAGCCTTTTCTCCCCCTTATCCTCCCCCCTCCCCCCATCTATCCCCTCCCCCCCATCTATCCCCTCCCCCCCATCTATCCCCTCCCCCCCATCTCTCCCCTCCCCCCCATCTCTCCCCTCCCCCCCATCTATCCCTCCCCCCCATCTATCCCCTCCCGCCCCCATCTATCCACTCCCCCCATTACCCCCCCATCTCTCCCCTCCCCCCATCTATCCCCTCCCCCCCCATCTCTCCCTCCCCCCCATCTATCCCCTCCCCCCCATCTCTCCCCTCCCCCCCATCTATCCCCTCCCCCCCCATCTCTCCCCTCCCCCCCATCTATCCCCTCCCCCCCCATCTCTCCCCTCCCCCCCATCTATCCCCTCCCCCCCCATCTCTCCCCTCCCCCCCATCTATCCCCTCCCCCCCCATCTCTCCCCTCCCCCCCCATCTATCCCCTCCCCCCCCATCTCTCTCCCCTCCCCCCCATCTCTCCCCTCCCCCCCCCATCTATCCCCTCCCCCCCATCTCTCCCCTCCCCCCCCATCTATCCCCTCCCCCCCCATCTATCCCCTCCCCCCCATCTCTCCCCTCCCCCCCCATCTATCCCCTCCCCCCCATCTCTCCCCTCCCCCCATCTCTCCCCTCCCCCCATCTCTCCCCTCCCCCCCATCTATCCCCTCCCCCCCATCTATCCCCTCCCCCCCATCTCTCCCCTCCCCCCCATCTCTCCCCTCCCCCCCATCTCTCCCCTCCCCCCCATCTATCCCCTCCCGCCCCCATCTATCCCCTCCCGCCCCCATCTATCCCCTCCCGCCCCCATCTATCCCCTCCCGCCCCCATCTATCCCCTCCCCCCCCATCTCTCCCCTCCCCCCCCATCTCTCCCCTCCCCCCCCATCTCTCCCCTCCCCCCCATCTATCCCCTCCCCCCCCATCTCTCCCCTCCCCCCCATCTATCCCCTCCCCCCCCATCTCTCCCCTCCCCCCCATCTATCCCCTCCCCCCCATCTCTCCCCTCCCCCCCATCTATCCCCTCCCCCCCATCTCTCCCCTCCCCCCCATCTCTCCCCCCCCCCATCTATCCCCTCCCCCCCATCTATCCCCTCCCCCCCATCTATCCCCTCCCCCCCATCTCTCCCCTCCCCCCCATCTATCCCCTCCCCCCCATCTCTCCCCTCCCCCCCATCTCTCCCCTCCCCCCCATCTCTCCCCTCCCCCCCCATCTCTCCCTCCCCCCCCCATCTCTCCCCTCTCCCCCATCTCTCCCCTCCCCCCCATCTATCCCCTCCCCCCCATCTATCCCCTCTCCCCCATCTCTCCCCTCTCCCCCATCTCTCCCCTCCCCCCCATCTATCCCCTCCCCCCCATCTCTCCCCTCCCCCCCATCTATCCCCTCCCCCCCATCTATCCCCTCCCCCCCATCTATCCCCCCCCCCATCTATCCCCTCCCCCCCATCTATCCCCCCCCCCATCTATCCCCCCCCCCCCATCTATCCCCTCCCCCCCATCTATCCCCTCCCCCCCATCTATCCCCTCCCCCCCATCTATCCCCTCCCCCCCATCTATCCCCTCCCCCCCCATCTCTCCCCTCCCCCCATCTATCCCCTCCCCCCATCTATCCCCTCCCCCCATCTATCCCCTCCCCCCATCTATCCCCTCCCCCCATCTCTCCCCTCCCCCCCATCTCTCCCCTCCCCCCCATCTCTCCCCTCCCCTCCATCTCTCCCCTCCCATATCTCTCCCCTCCCCCATCTCTCCCCTCCCCCATCTCCCCCCTCCCCCATCTCTCCCCTCCCCCCATCTCCCCTCCCCCCCATCTATCCCCTCCCCCCCATCTATCCCCTCCCCCATCTCTCCCCTTCTCCCTTATCTCTCCCCTCGTTCTCCCTCCCTTCCATCCCCCCCCCCCCCCCGGCATCGTTGCCATCACTCCCCCTCCCTCCCCCCTCCTTTTAGGCCTTCAATTTGCCTAACCATCATTTGTGGAACTGGCATCCACCTTTGATATAATCCTTAGGGCTACACTCCTCCCATGGACAGCCTCCCCTCCATCCAGATCTCCCCATTGACCCCCTTTCTACTTATACTTCTTAACAAAAAGAAGAGGAAAAGGAGTTAAGCTGGAGGGGTGAGGGAGTAAACAGGCGATGGAGTGGGGGCAAGAGGGAGAAGAGAAGAAGAAAAAAACACAACTTCTCTCCCCTCTACTCCCCCCTCCACCAGTCTCCACCCCTCTCCTTAATCTGTTTCCCCCGGGTTCTTCCCATCCATTAATTTCAATTCTCTGCATTTCCAGTCTATCGCAAAAATTTCTCCAGTCCTCAGTTGGGCTGTTATTCCGTTTTTCCATCCTAGTAAGCACTCCGGTACCCCCATCTATATTGCACCTTCTGTTTCCTCATCTGCTCCAGCAAAGGCCTCAGAGCTCTCCTCCTCCGGAGAGTCTCCGGTGACAAGTCCGCGTATATTTGGATGTCCATTTCTCCATATTTTATTACTGGTTTTCCTTCGTTTTCCTCCAGATTCTTTCTCTTTGCTGCAGTTCATAAAATGTACCAAGTACGTCTCTCGGCCTGTCCTTCTCATGGTTCCCTGGAGTTTCCCATTTCTAGAGATCCCTTCTATATCAGTCCTTTCCATATCAGAGTTTCCTGTTATAAAGTTCAGTATTTTACAGACCGCCTTCCATTGGTTCTCCTTTTAGGCTTTCCGGAACCCCTCTTATCCTTCTGTTTCTCCTCCTTTCTCTATTCTCTTGGATTTCCGTCTTCTACAGCAATTCTTCCTGAACCTTTTCCATATTATCTTCTTTTCTAATTCGGATATAATCTGGGTCTGATTTTTAACTTTCTGCTCCGTTTTCCTCCACTCGTAACAACAGCTGCCCCACATCCCTCCGAATATTCACCATTTCTTGCTTTATTGTTCTCTCCAGATCTTTAAACATTTCTGTCATCTTTTTATTTGTAGATCTTTTTTTGTCTCTGATATTTGTTGATTACTGATCTCCAGATCCATTACTTGTTTAGGACTTTGCATGCTTGATTCTCCTTCATCATTTGTGCTCTGGGGCCTTTCCGGGGTCACGTTTCCCTGGGATGTGTACTTTTTTATTGTACCCGTTTGGGTCCCTTTAGGCCCGATTCCCTTTGCACTTTTATTTTTCATTTCTTCTGTTTCTTTTATTTTTCTCTCATAAACTTGAATTTTACACAGAAAAAGAAATCAATATGATCTAGAGATAGAGATCCCAGCCCCTTGTGTGTTGTTGTCTACACCTTACGTTCTTCTTCTTTATATTCTCTGGGGCCCCCCCCCCCCCTTTTCTCTCACTCTCTGCCTTCCTTCAACTTGATACAGTTTCTCCCAAATCTGCACAGTTTTTATATTTGAGGCCCCAGCCAGGAGCCACTCACCCTCCCTGCTCCTCTCAGGAGACCGCTCCAGGCTCCATTTCTCCAGCAGGTCGACTCTCTTGCTCTCAGGGGACCCTCCAGGACTTTCCTCCATTTTCTTGTTGAGCAGGCAGTTCTTCAGTTCACCCCCACAGGGCTCCAACAGTGGCTAGTCGTCCAACAGGACGATATCTCTCCGGTTCCCCATCAGCCTCCAGCCGGCCGGCCGGCTTCCTCGCCTCCCAGGGATGCACTGCGGCCGGTCACATGTCCCAGCCGCGCCTCCTTGTTTCCCGGCAACCGCACTCAGCGTCTCCACCTCTCCCAGCTCTTCCTCCCGCGGGCCGCCGCTCAACCGAGGGAGCCCGCCTGTCCGAGGTAGGTCTCAGGCTTCTAGGGCTCCATACTTTAGGGGAATTTTGTGGGTCAAAAAAAAAGGGGATCAGTCGGAGGGGCTCCGGGCCGGGAGCTCCTACCACGAGCTCTCCGCTGCCGCCATAGTTAGGCTCCGCCCTCCGGCAACGTGTGTCTAATTCTTGATCATAACATCTCATCCTCCCTAGATCTGGTTTCTGTATCCAGGATGTGACTGACACGGCCAATAGTCTTTTCTGGTTGGTTTAGCTGAGCAGATCACCTGATCCCTCCTCCTATCTCTTCTCTGACCAGATTGGATCCCACATCAAGCAGCGGGTGCAGGAGCTGGGTCATGGCTGCTCTCAGTTGGTCACCAAAGCTGGAGCTCTGCAGTGCTGCCCGACGGACAGTTATACCAAGAAGGAGCTGATCGATTGTGCGCGGCGCGTGTCTGAGAAGGTGAGGCGGGGTCCCCCTCGGATCTTCACAATGTCTCCTTGTACGGTCCGTGTCCTAACTGTCTGCTCCTAGGTGTCACACGTCCTGGCCGCTCTCCAAGCTGGAAACCGTGGCACTCAGGCTTGTATCACCCGCCGCCAGCGCCGTCTCCGGTATCATCGCCGACCTCGACACAACCATCATGTTTGCCACGGCCGGCACACTGAACCGAGAGAACGCCGAGACCTTCGCAGATCATCGGTAAGGCCAGCATGAGGAATATATACTGGTATATGGAGTATTCTGTATGTAGTGTACTACACAGAGCAAACACTTCACATGATCACCCAATTCCCCAGGAACACCTTCATCCAGAGTATTGATCTGTCTGGATTGTCAGTGGGGGAGGGGTGATCAGTTATAGTTGATATTATCGGCCAGGGTTCAGTGGAAACCCGTGGTGCTTCCAGAGGTTGCATAGGGGTTCCGTGAGCTGTGATTGATTGACCTCCCATCTTTCCATTGTAATGTAAGGAGCATTCTTCCCACTGACCCCCAATGTAAGGGACATTCTTCCCACTGACCCCCCAATGTAAGGGACATTCTTCCCACTGACCCCCCAATGTAAGGGACATTCTTCCCACTGACCACCAATGTAAGGGACATTCTTCCCACTGACCCCCCCAATGTAAGGGACATTCTTCCCACTGATCACCAATGTAAGGGACATTCTTCCCACTGACCCCCAATGTAAGGGACATTCTTCCCACTGACCCCCAATGTAAGGGACATTCTTCCCACTGACCCCCAATGTAAGGGACATTCTTCCCACCGACCCCCAATGTAAGGGACATTCTTCCCACTGACCCCCAATGTAAGGGACATTCTTCCCACTGACCCCCAATGTAAGGGACATTCTTCCCACTGACCCCCAATGTAAGGGACATTCTTCCCACTGACCACCAATGTAAGGGACATTCTTCCCACCGACCACCAATGTAAGGGACATTCTTCCCACTGACCACCAATGTAAGGGACATTCTTCCCACTGATCACCAATGTAAGGGACATTCTTCCCACTGACCCCCCAATGTAAGGGACATTCTTCCCACTGACCCCCCAATGTAAGGGACATTCTTCCCACTGACCCCCAATGTAAGGGACATTCTTCCCACTGATCACCAATGTAAGGGACATTCTTCCCACTGACCCCCAATGTAAGGGACATTCTTCCCACTGACCCCCAATGTAAGGGACATTCTTCCCACTGACCCCCAATGTAAGGGACATTCTTCCCACTGATCACCAATGTAAGGGACATTCTTCCCACTGACCTCCAATGTAAGGGACATTCTTCCCACTGACCCCCAATGTAAGGGACATTCTTCCCACTGACCCCCCAATATAAGGGACATTCTTCCCACTGATCACCAATGTAAGGGACATTCTTCTCACTGACCCCCAATGTAAGGGACATTCTTCCCACTGACCCCCAATGTAAGGGACATTCTTCCCACTGACCCCCAATGTAAGGACAATCTTCCCACCGACCCCCAATGTAAGGGACATTCTTCCCACTGACCCCCAATGTAAGGGACATTCTTCCCACTGACCCACAATGTAAGGAACATTCTTCCCACTGACCCCCAATGTAAGGGACATTCTTCCCACTGACCCCCAATGTAAGGGACATTCTTCCCACTGACCCCCAATGTAAGGGACATTCTTCCCCTGACCCCCCAATGTAAGGGACATTCTTCCCACTGACCCCCAATGTAAGGGACATTCTTCCCACTGACCCCCAATGTAAGGGACATTCTTCCCACTGACCCCCAATGTAAGGGACATTCTTCCCACTGACCCCCAATGTAAGGGACATTCTTCCCACTGACCCCCAATGTAAGGGACATTCTTCCCACTGACCCCCAATGTAAGGGACATTCTTCCCACTGACCACCAATGTAAGGGACATTCTTCCCACTGACCCCCAATGTAAGGAACATTCTTCCCACTGACCCCCAATGTAAGGGACATTCTTCCCACTGACCCCCAATGTAAGGGACATTCTTCCCACTGACCCCCAATGTAAGGGACATTCTTCCCACTGACCCCCCCAATGTAAGGGACATTCTTCCCACTGACCCCAGATGATTTCATTTTAGCAGGGTTTCCCTGGCACCTGGAAATTACTGTAAGGGGTTGGGAAACGTGGAGGATGTCTCACTTTCTGGTGAATGTTGGTTGGTGAGGAGGTAGGTAGATGTCTTACCTTTGGTGAATGTCTCACCTTCTGGTGAATGGTGAGGAGGTAGGTGGATGTCTTACCTTTTGGTGAATGTCTCACCTTCTGGTGAATGGTGAGCAGGTAGGTGGATGTCTTACCTTTTGGTGAATGTTGGTTGGTGAGGAGGTAGGTGGAGGTCTTACCTTTTGGTGAATGTTGGTTGGTGAGGAGGTAGGTGGAGGTCTTACCTTTTGGTGAATGTTGGTTGGTGAGGAGGTACGTGGAGGTCTTACCTTTGGTGAATGTCTCACCTTCTGGTGAATGGTGAGGAGGTAGGTGGATGTCTTACCTTTTGGTGAATGTCTCACCTTCTGGTGAATGGTGAGCAGGTAGGTGGATGTCTTACCTTTTGGTGAATGTTGGTTGGTGAGGAGGTAGGTGGATGTCTTACCTTTTGGTGAATGTTGGTTGGTGAGGAGGTAGGTGGATGTCTTACCTTTTGGTGAATGTTGGTTGGTGAGGAGGTAGGTGGATGTCTTACCTTTTGGTGAATGTTGGTTGGTGAGGAGGTAGGTGGATGTCTTACCTTTTGGTGAATGTTGGTTGGTGAGGAGGTAGGTGGAGGTCTCACCTTCTTTTTGATGCTCCTCCAGGGAAGGAATCCTGAAGACAGCGAAGGCTCTGGTGGAGGACACAAAGGTTCTTGTCCAGAACGCCACCTCCAGCCAGGAGAAGTTGGCTCAGGCCGCCCAGTCTTCGGTGACCACCATCACACGACTAGCCGAGAACGTTAAACTGGGGGCGGCCAGTCTGGGCTCAGAAGACCCCGAGACTCAGGTAGGACTCAGGACTCTCTTTGACCTTCCAGGTACCTGCTGAGTTCAGGAAAAGTCAGTGTGATTGGACATTAAGGACACCTTGATATGTGGTGTGGCAGACCCTCCTCTGCCCTTCCAAGGTTCCCGTCAGTTTGTTAAGATGTTTGGTTCTGTATCAGCTGACCTGGACACACCCCTCTGATTTTACCCTCTTTTTGGTCTACTCAGGTGGTGCTCATTAATGCTGTTAAAGATGTGGCCAAGGCATTGGGTGACCTCATCAGTGCCACCAAGGCGGCAGCCGGAAAGTCCAGCGATGACCCCTCCGTGTACCAACTGAAGAACTCCGCCAAGGTGGGGTATCAAGGGGGATGGGACAAGGGATATTGAGGGTTATGGGGGATGGGAGAAGAGATAATGAGGGTTATGGGGGATGGGAGAAGAGATGATGAGGGTTATGGGGATGGGAGAATAGATGATGAGGGTTATGGGGGATGGGAGAAGAGATGATGAGGGTTATGGGGGATGGGGAGAAGAGATGATGAGGGTTATGGGGGATGGGAGAAGAGATGATGAGGGTTATGGGGGATGGGAGAAGAGATAATGAGGGTTATGGGGGATGGGAGAAGAGATGATGAGGGTTATGGGGGATGGGAGAATAGATGATGAGGGTTATGGGGGATGGGAGAAGAGATGATGAGGGTTATGGGGGATGGGAGAAGAGATGATGAGGGTTATGGGGGATGGGAGAAGAGATGATGAGGGTTATGGGGGATGGGAGAAGAGATGATGAGGGTTATGGGGGATGGGAGAATAGATGATGAGGGTTATGGGGGATGGGAGAAGAGATAATGAGGGTTATGGGGGATGGGAGAAGAGATGATGAGGGTTATGGGGGATGGGAGAAGAGATGATGAGGGTTATGGGGGATGGGAGAAGAGATAATGAGGGTTATGGGGGATGGGAGAAGAGATGATGAGGGTTATGGGGGATGGGAGGTCTTTGCCGGCAACCAATGCCCTTCTCACAAATTCTGTGCTTCCAGGTTATGGTGACCAATGTGACATCTCTCCTAAAAACTGTTAAAGCCGTGGAAGACGAGGCCACCAAGGGCACCCGGGCATTGGAGGCCACCATAGAGCACATACGGCAGGAGCTGGCGGTGAGTTTAGCTGGGATGGCCGTGTCTGTAGTCCGGGAATTTATTTCAAATGGCCATGTATTTATTTTGGTCGGCCATGTGGTTGTAGTTGGGGGGGAATATTTTTTGACACCCATGTGGTTGTAGTTGGGGGGGAATATTTTTTGACACCCATGTGGTTGTAGTTGGGGGGGAATATTTTTTGACACCCATGTGGTTGTAGTTGGGGGGGAATATTTTTTGACACCCATGTGGTTGTAGTTGGGGGGGAATATTTTTTGACACCCATGTGGTTGTAGTTGGGGGGGAATATTTTTCATATGCCCATGTGGTTGTAGTTGGGGGAATGGTTCTCGATGCCCATGTGGTTGTAGTTTGGGGGGGAATGTTTCTCGATGCCCATGTGGTTGTAGTTGGGGGGAATGTTTCTCGATGCCCATGTGGCTGTAGTTGGGGGGAATGTTTCTCGATGCCCATGTGGTTGTAGTTGGGGGGAATGTTTCTCGATGCCCATGTGGTTGTAGTTGGGGGTAATGTTTCTCGATGCCCATGTGGTTGTAGTTGGGGGGAATGTTTCTCGATGCCCATGTGGTTGTAGTTGGGGGTAATGTTTCTCGATGCCCATGTGGTTGTAGTTGGGGGGAATGTTTCTCGATGCCCATGTGGGTGTAGTTGGGGGGAATGTTTCTCGATGCCCATGTGGTTGTAGTTGGGGGGGAATATTTTTCATATGCCCATGTGGTTGTAGTTGGGGGAATGTTTCTCGATGCCCATGTGGGTGTAGTTGGGGGGAATGTTTCTCGATGCCCATGTGGTTGTAGTTGGGGGGAATGTTTCTCAATGCCCATGTGGGTGTAGTTGGGGGGAATGTTTCTCGATGCCCATGTGGTTGTAGTTGGGGGGAATGTTTCTCGATGCCCATGTGGGTGTAGTTGGGGGGAATGTTTCTCGATGCCCATGTGGGTGTAGTTGGGGGGAATATTTCTCGATGCCCATGTGGGTGTAGTTTGGGGGGAATGTTTCTCGATGCCCATGTGGGTGTAGTTGGGGGGAATATTTCTCGATGCCCATGTGGTTGTAGTTGGGGGAATGTTTCTCGATGCCCATGTGGGTGTAGTTGGGGGGAATGTTTCTCGATGCCCATGTGGTTGTAGTTGGGGGGGAATGTTTCTCGATGCCCATGTGGGTGTAGTTGGGGGGAATGTTTCTCGATGCCCATGTGGTTGTAGTTGGGGGGGGATATTTCTCGATGCCCATGTGGGTGGTGAGTTCAGTTGGGGGGGAATGTTTCTCGATGCCCATGTGGGTGGTGAGTTCAGTTGGGGGGGAATGTTTCTCGATGCCCATGTGGTTGTAGTTGGGGGGGAATGTTTCTCGATGCCCATGTGGTTGTAGTTGGGGGGGGGGGGATATTTCTCGATGCCCATGTGGGTGGTGAGTTTAGTTGGGGGGGGAATGTTTCTCGATGCCCATGTGGGTGGTGAGTTTAGTTGGGGGGGGGGAATGTTTCTCGATGCCCATGTGGTTGTAGTTGGGGGGAATATTTCTCGATGCCCATGTGGGTGGTGAGTTTAGTTGGGGGGGAATATTTCTCGATGCCCATGTGGGTGGTGAGTTTAGTTGGGGGGGAATGTTTCTCGATGCCCATGTGGTTGTAGTTGGGGGGAATATTTCTCGATGCCCATGTGGGTGGTGAGTTTAGTTGGGGGGAATATTTCTCGATGCCCATGTGGTTGTAGTTGAGGGGAATGTTTCCTCGATGCCCATGTGGGTGGTGAGTTTAGTTGGGGGGGGGAATGTTTCTCGATGCCCATGTGGGTGGTGAGTTTAGTTGGGGGGAATGTTTCTCGATGCCCATGTGGTTGTAGTTGGGGGGGAATGTTTCTCGATGCCCATGTGGTTGTAGTTGGGGGGGAATATTTCTCGATGCCCATGTGGGTGGTGAGTTCAGTTGGGACGCGCACTGTACATCCCGGGACACACAACAGGCTGTCCATGGTTGTGTAGGTCTTGCACCACCTATAGGTGAATGGACTGACAGATGGAACAGGAAGGCCCTCCCTATATAACTCCTCCTACACAGAAGTACTTCAGCTTTTTCCCCAGTGTCTGTAAGGTGGGTGGTCACTGGTCTTGCAGCATACCTGGTGGTCCAGGACGGTTGTTCTGTGAATCAAGGACTGGAATCAGATCCATTGGGAAAGCTGTCAGCTACAATGGAGGGTAACCGAGCCTCGTTAGATAAGGAGAGAAGAACCCTCAAGGATGGCCTGTATGGCGCTGG
>NW_028321050.1:0-26966 GCF_062004578.1 Staurois parvus
TTGCAGGCCGTAGATTGGAGACCCCCTAGTACTATACACAAAATTGTCTTAGATACGTATGAAAATCATTAAAGTAAAAAAAAAAAGATCTTTAGCTAGTTTTTATAGTAAATAATCTGATGTACAAAGCTATAGGCAAGATTGGACAGGGCAATGAGGTATTTGTAGGATATTCTCACCAAGTTTGAAGTCCAGACATGACTTGGGGCAGTTTAAATGGTCCACAGCCAAGACTTTGACCCTGAAGAAGAAGCCATCAGGTGTTATATAGAGACGATTGATCTTGTATAAGCCACCGCTGTTCACCAGTATGGTCAGGAGCTGAATCCCTTTACCAAGAGTGTCCACGTCATGTACAATCCCATTCACCGCTGTGAGAAGAGAGGGCACACACTTACCAGCCTGTATGATCTGTGACCACTAATCCTCCATGAACTCTGAGGGTATCTCAGCAACATCTAAGTCTACTTACCAAAGTCACTGTTACAATAGGCCTCCCTTTCCTCTCTGTTTTTGTGGCAGTCCAACTGGCAGCTTCTTTCCTTGCTTTCGAATTCTACAAAGTAAACCCAATCATTTATTAAGAAGCATCAATGGCAGAGGTGTGGAAAGTTTGTCATTCAGAGAAGAAAATCAGGTACCTTATATGGCCTAAATTTTGTGGACCGCTGACCCCCCCATACACACACACGCCAATATCATCTTGTTGAACATCCTATTTCAGGTCATGACTTTTAATATAGAGTCACCCTTCCTCCCTACGGACATTTCCCCCTTCCCATCTTCTGGCTATGACACCCTCAACTTTACTGGAAAGACTTTCCACCCACTTATGAGGTTAATTGTTCTGGATGAGATTTTCTGGCTTGCAATTGGCATTCATCTCAAAAATGTTCAGTTGGGTTTAGGTAAGGGACACTCCCGGTCTTCCACACCAAACTGGTCAAACCATGTCTCTATGGAGCTGTGTGTATACATAGGGCATATTCTACAATCTACATTGTCTACAATGTCTTTGTATGATGTAGGATTATCAGGGCCCTTCACTGTAGACACCTGAACTTAATATGGAGGGGGGTTTACGTAATCTAGGCCATGTAGTGTATTAATATGCCAGCCGAGTCAGTTCTCTATGCGGTAGCAGAGTAATATGAGTCCAATGCTCACACGTAGCATAGCAAGATGAAGGTACCTTTCCGGAAGCCATGAAATTGGTAGAGTAGGCTGGAAGGTTGGCGGTTGGTCATCCAGGCTGGCTTGCTGGAGTTATATGAAAGTTCTACGAGTTTCTGAAGATTAATCTTGCCCGGACGATTATTTTCATGGTCCTGTAACTCATTGACCTTCCCGCTGCTCTGCTCTTCTGTTGAGATGGATTTTGAAGTATGAAGATTAGTGGAGGCAAATACCGAATCGAGAAGGTTCCTGTCTTGGAGAGGTTTGTGGGTGTCCGTGAATCCATTCACCAAAGAACGAGCAGGTAAGGCATTGGTTGGGAGTCTGTTACTGTGGTCAGCACTGCTTTTCCTCAGTCCCGTGTTGTTGTCCACAGCCAGTTTGGCCTTGGCCCTCTTATCTGGAGGGATCGTGGCCTTCTTCCTACCCCCGGGTGTTAAGGGACGGATTGCAGACAGTTCTTGGTTAGGGAATCTTTGTAGAGAGATTGTCCATGGAATGTCCATCTGATCCTCTGCTTGACTCCTAGATGGGTTCCTTTCCAGGTTCTGCGTTAAGTTCTGCCACTCACCTGTAATTGATAAAAACAGTGGAAAAATGTTTTTCTGTATTTATGGGGCGGATGTACCGTGTGCTGCTACTTTAGTTCATGGGATCAAGGCAAGGAGCATGAAGAGCACCACCATAGTAGTGGTGTTATTACAGTAGGGTGCTTGGATTGGTGTGTGGCTTGTGCGTTGATTTTCAAATGTATGCAACTGTGACCTTTATAAAAATACAAACACATTTGAATATGGTCCCATTTGATTTGAATTTTGTCACTTTTCATTTGAATTGGGTCCCATTTGATCTGTTCGATTTGACTTGGGTCCCCTTGGACTTAAATTGGGTCCCCTTTGCAGGGCCTTCTTAATGCAGGGGCACACCTAGGCACTGCCCAGTTGTCCCAGGTGCATGGAGGCCCCATGGCCAGGGCAAGGGGGGAACTGTGTTGGGGACGGGGGGGGGGGTGTTCCACTGGCGATTTGGCTGCTCGTGCTGCTCCTCGTTGACAGGAGTAACTGCAGTGTCACTCCTGTCAGAGGAGGAGCAGCCTTCATCAGGTGGCAACATTATTTGTGAGTACAATTTGGAAGGGGAGGGCACAACTCTGATGGTTGGGGACACTGATGGGAGACCTGATGTATAGGTGTGGTGATGGGGTCCCCTTGGATTTTTTTTAGGGTTCTCTTTGATTTGAATTGGGCCCCCTTGGATTTTATTAGGGTTCCTTTTGGTTTTAATTGGATCCCTTTGGATTTTATTAGGGTTCCTATTGGTTTGAATTGGGTGCCCTTGGATTTTTTTTTGGGTTCCCCTTGGTTTGAATGGGATCCCCTTGAATTTAGCCCCCTTTGACTTGATTTGGATGTGTGCTGATTTTCAAATATATTCACTTGTGACCTTCTCTATTAAAAAGATGCACGTTTGAATTGGGCCCCCTTGGGCTGGTATGTGGCTTGTATTTTAATTTGCACATTTATGCAACTTTGCACTTCCCTATTAAAAAGATGCAAATTTGAATTGGGTCCCCTTTGATTTGAATTGGGTCCCCTTTGATTTGACTTGGGTCCCCTTTGATTTGACTTGGGTCCCCTTTGGTTTGGAATGGATCCCCTTTGATTTGACTTGGGTCCCCTTTGGTTTGGAATGGATCCCCTTTTATTTGAATTGGGTCCCCTTTGATTTGACTTGGGTCCCCTTTGATTTGAATTGGGTCCCCTTTAATTTGAATTGGATTCCCTTTATTTGAATTGGATTCCCTTTGATTTGAATTAGGTCCCCTTTGATTTGAATTGGATCCCCTTTGATTTGAATTGGGTCCTCTTTGATTTGAATTAGGTCCCCTTTGATTTGAATTGGGTCCCCTTTGATTTGAATTGGATCATCTTTGATTTGAATTGGGTCCCCTTTGATTTGAATTGGGTCCCCTTTGCTGGGAGGGAGAAGGACTAGTCTTACGGGGGAGGGGGGAGATTTCCTCTATCTTCCTGTTGTGTCTCTGAGACAGGAAGCGAGGGGAAATCTCCTCATTGGTACACGATTTTACCCTTACTCGGCCCAAAACTGAAGAGAAAGGTTCTGGTTCTCCTTCGGCTCTCTTGTTTGGCCCCAATGGTGGAATTGTCAGATTTGGGTTTCTGCTGAGCCCCGGCTCTGTACACTTGGCAGTCGGTGGGGGTTCTGGGCTTCCCCCCTGCTGTGACCCGGGAGTGGTAGGCAGCCCCTCTCAGTTACCAGGCAGATTGGTAATTATTTGCCATCGTGAAGAATCTGCGGGTTGGAGGGTCGGCTATTGTCTGCCGTGTTTAGGAGATTTCATGGCTCTCTGAATGGCCCCCGGAGACAGAGCGCACATTCAGCCGCCTGAATAGGAGCGCCATGGAAAGTACACACCATAAATGATGGATTGTCCCCCCCACCCCTCCACCCCCATGTGTACAGTTCTGATTTGCTGACACCCAGCAGCGAAATACCTTCAATGGGGTCAGTGGGTCTGATTGTACCAATGCTTAAAGGTGCCGGACAAAATGTTCAGAACCAGCAGAGTCCCCCGTGGGGGGGGGGGGGGTCAGGTGATGGCAACCGGACAACCCTGTGTACAGGTCACATAGGTTTCCTGCAGAACATCGCTCCATCCCATCCCCCTCCTGACAGATCCATATTGATATATTCTGCAGATTATTCCATCACTGACCTCTCTAAAGATCTGCAGAACATCGCTCCATCCCCTCCCCCTCCTGACAGATCCATATTGATATATTCTGCAGATTATTCCATCACTGACCCCTCTAGAGATCTGCAGAACATCGCTCCATCCCCTCCCCCTCCTGACAGATCCATATTGATATATTCTGCAGATTATTCCATCACTGACCCCTCTAGAGATCTGCAGAACATCGCTCCATCCCATCCCCCTCCTGACAGACCCACATTTATATAGTCTGCATATTATTCCATCACTGACCCCTCTAGAGATCTGCAGAACATCGCTCCTCCCATCCCCCTCCTGACAGATCTATTTTGGTATATTCTGCAGATTATTCCACCACTGACCCCTCTAGAGATCTGCAGAACATTGCTCCCTCCCATCCCCCTCCACACAGATCCATATTGGTATATTCTGCAGATTATCCCACCACTGACCTCTCTATAGATCTGCAGAACATCGCTCCGTCCCCTCCCCCTCCTGACAGATCCATATTGATATATTCTGCAGATTATCCCATCACTGACCCCTCTAGAGATCTGCAGAACATCGCTCCCTCCCATCCCCCTCCTGACAGATCCATATTTATATAGTCTGCATGTTATTCCATCACTGACCCCTCTAGAGATCTGCAGAACATCGCTCCCTCCCCTCCTGACATCCATTTTGGTATATTCTGCAGACTATTCATCACTGACCTCTCTAGAGATCTGCAGATCATCGCTCCGTCCCCTCCCCCTCCTGACAGATCCATATTGGTATATTCTGCAGATTATTCCACCACTGACCTCTCTAGAGATCTGCAGAACATCGCTCCTCCCATCCCCCTCCTGACAGATCCATATTGGTATATTCTGCAGATTATCCCACCACTGACCTCTCTAGAGATCTGCAGAACATCGCTCCTCCCATCCCCCTCCTGACAGATCCATATTGATATATTCTGCAGATTATCCCATCACTGACCCCTCGAGTTCTGCAGAACATTGCTCCTCCCATCCCCCTCCTGACAGATCCATATTGGTATATTCTGCAGATTATTCCATCACTGACCCCTCTAGAGATCTGCAGAACATCGCTTCCTCCCCTCCTGACAGATCCATATTAAGATATTCTGCAGCATCAAGGCTGACCATGCTGGGACTTGTAGTCTTTCTCTATTTGTGCCGTGCTGTAACTTCCTGGAACTTGTAGTTCCTCAGCATCAAGGCAGCCAAGAGAAGCAGCTCTGTGCACCCCTAGTGGACAGGTTATAACAATGACAGCAGAGGTTCCAACAAAGACCAATACACTCCCTTTCCTAGCCTCCCATTGGGTGAGCGATGACTTCTGATTGGTCGCTTTGCACAGCTGTTCCATTCTTGTACCATTTTCATAAATCTCTTCCCCTGCTGGCCACATGAACACTTCTTCCTGAGTGCCATTGATCCCGCCATGATAGGTACCACCTGCCCTTCCTATGGAACAGACGAGCCCGGCATTAACGCTCGTTCACAACCAATCGCCGGCATCGCGGTGCGTTTATAAAGCGGTGCGTTGTGCCGGCATTTGTTTTTACTGCCAGCGATTGGCTGCAAATCTGAAAGTTGTTTACAATGAAAGGATGAAATCTTTTTTAATCACATTTTTTGCTGTAAATATCAGGGACAGGTTGATGAAATGAGGACAGAAGTGTAGAAGTTAAAGGAGGACTCTGGACACCCGTCTGCTCCCACCTGGGGGGACTATACAAATATTCTTCTGTGGGGTAGGTGATGTGGGGGGCACTTACCTGCTATGGTGCTGGCCAGGGTGGCCGACAGGACCAGGATGCACAGAGCCCCCGGGGTAGGAGCAGCAGAGGAGAGATCCATGGCCGAGTGTAGCTCCGTCTGTCTGCTGTCCTCCCAGCCTCATGCTAATGAGGGGCGTCCGCGGGGGGATCATGAATGAGGAATGAGTGGAGAGGAGGCGCTGAGAGGACACCAACACCCCTCCAATTCTTCTTCACCTCCTTTAATGACCCAAAACCCAGCCCCCTCCCCATTGCCCAATTACCACCCCCCTTCCCTGGGAAATAACAGTTTACATTTCTATGATAATGAGATCGCTCTCCCATGATCCCTGGATGGCTCCTCCGCTGCTGACACCAACCTGCCGGAGATGGACTACAACTGGAGCACACAGGATCTGGTGCAGCTCTGCATGGCAGCCAATCAGCTTCTACCTTCAGCTTGTTCCATAAAGCTTTGGTAATGAAACCTGGAAGCTGATTGGCTGCCATGCAGAGCGGCACCAGATCCTGTGTGCTCCAGTATTAGTAAATCCCCCCCTACGGAGTCCTAACAGAGAGCAGATTATGTTCTACTGAAATATATTAATATATCTTATATCCGGAGGGCGGTGATGTCACTCTGTATAATATATCTTATATCCGGAGGGCGGTGATGTCACTCCTGTATAATATATCTTATATCTGGAGGGCGGTGATGTCACTCTGTATAATACATCTTATATCCGGAGGGCGGTGATGTCACCCTGTATAATATATCTTATATCTGGAGGGCGGTGATGTCACTCTGTATAATATATCTTATATCCGGAGGGCGGCGATGTCACTCCTGTATAATATATCTTATATCCGGAGGGCGGTGATGTCACTCTGTATAATATATCTTATATCCGGAGGGCGGTGATGTCACTCCTGTATAATATATCTTATATCCGGAGGGCGGTGATGTCACTCTGTATAATATATCTTATATCCGGAGGGCGGTGATGTCACTCTGTATAATACATCTTATATCCGGAGGGCGGTGATGTCACTCTGTATAATATATCTTATATCTGGAGGGCGGTGATGTCACTCCTGTATAATATATCTTATATCCGGAGGGCGGTGATGTCACTCCTGTATAATATATCTTATATCCGGAGGGCGGTGATGTCACTCTGTATAATATATCTTATATCTGGAGGGCGGTGATGTCACTCCTGTATAATATATCTTATATCCGGAGGGCGGTGATGTCACTCCTGTATAATATATCTTATATCCGGAGGGCGGTGATGTCACTCCTGTATAATATATCTTATATCTGGAGGGCGGTGATGTCACTCTGTATAATATATCTTATATCCGGAGGGCGGTGATGTCACTCTGTATAATATATCTTATATCTGGAGGGCGGTGATGTCACTCCTGTATAATATATCTTATATCCGGAGGGCGGTGATGTCACTCTGTATAATATATCTTATATCCGGAGGGCGGTGATGTCACTCTGTATAATATATCTTATATCCGGAGAGCGGTGATGTCACTCTGTATAATATATCTTATATCCGGAGGGCGGTGATGTCACTCCTGTATAATATATCTTATATCTGGAGGGCGGTGATGTCACTCCTGTATAATATATCTTATATCTGGAGGGCGGTGATGTCACTCCTGTATAATATATCTTATATCTGGAGGGCGGTGATGTCACTCCTGTATAATATATCTTATATCTGGAGGGCGGTGATGTCACTCTGTATAATATATCTTATATCTGGAGAGCGGTGATGTCACTCTGTATAATATATCTTATATCTGGAGGGCGGTGATGTCACTCTGTATAATATATCTTATATCTGGAGGGCGGTGATGTCACTCTGTATAATATATCTTATATCTGGAGGGCGGTGATGTCACTCCTGTATAATATATCTTATATCTGGAGGGCGGTGATGTCACTCTGTATAATATATCTTATATCTGGAGGGCGGTGATGTCACTCTGTATAATATATCTTATATCTGGAGGGCGGTGATGTCACTCCTGTATAATATATCTTATATCCGGAGGGCGGTGATGTCACTCTGTATAATATATCTTATATCTGGAGGGCGGTGATGTCACTCTGTATAATATATCTTATATCCGGAGGGCGGTGATGTCACTCCTGTATAATATATCTTATATCCGGAGGGCGGTGATGTCACTCTGTATAATATATCTTATATCTGGAGGGCGGTGATGTCACTCTGTATAATATATCTTATATCTGGAGGGCAGTGATGTCACTCTGTATAATATATCTTATATCTGGAGAGCGGTGATGTCACTCTGTATAATATATCTTATATCTGGAGAGCGGTGATGTCACTCTGTATAATATATCTTATATCCGGAGGGCGGTGATGTCACTCTGTATAATATATCTTATATCTGGAGGGCGGTGATGTCACTCTGTATAATATATCTTATATCTGGAGAGCGGTGATGTCACTCTGTATAACATATCTTATATCTGGAGGGCGGTGATGTCACTCTGTATAACATATCTTATATCCGGAGGGCGGTGATGTCACTCCTGTATAATATATCTTATATCTGGAGGGCGGTGATGTCACTCTGTATAACATATCTTATATCCGGAGAGCGGTGATGTCACTCCTGTATAACATATCTTATATCCGGAGGGCGGTGATGTCACTCCTGTATAATATATCTTATATCTGGAGGGCGGTGATGTCACTCCTGTATAATATATCTTATATCTGGAGGGCGGTGATGTCACTCTGTATATCTTATATCTGGAGGGCGGTGATGTCACTCCTGTATAATATATCTTATATCTGGAGGGTGGTGATGTCACTCCTGTATAATATATCTTATATCCGGAGGGCGGTGATGTCACTCTGTATAATATATCTTATATCTGGAGGGCGGTGATGTCACTCTGTATAATATATCTTATATCTGGAGGGCGGTGATGTCACTCCTGTATAATATATCTTATATCTGGAGGGCGGTGATGTCACTCTGTATAATATATCTTATATCCGGAGGGCGGTGATGTCACTCTGTATAATATATCTTATATCTGGAGGGCGGTGATGTCACTCTGTATAATATATCTTATATCCGGAGGGCGGTGATGTCACTCTGTATAATATATCTTATATCTGGAGGGCGGTGATGTCACTCTGTATAATATATCTTATATCTGGAGGGCGGTGATGTCACTTTGTATAATATATCTTATATCTGGAGGGCGGTGATGTCACTCCTGTATAATATATCTTATATCCGGAGGGCGGTGATGTCACTCTGTATAATATATCTGGAGGGCGGTGATGTCACTCTGTATAATATATCTGGAGGGTGGTGATGTCACTCTGTATAATATATCTTATATCTGGAGAGCGGTGATGTCACTCCTGTATAATATATCTTATATCCGGAGGGCGGTGATGTCACTTTGTATAATATATCTTATATCCGGAGGGCGGTGATGTCACTCTGTATAATATATCTTATATCTGGAGGGCGGTGATGTCACTCTGTATAATATATCTTATATCTGGAGGGCGGTGATGTCACTCCTGTATAATATATCTTATATCTGGAGGGCGGTGATGTCACTCTGTATAATATATCTTATATCTGGAGGATGGTGATGTCACTCTGTATAATATATCTTATATCCGGAGGGCGGTGATGTCACTCTGTATAATATATCTTATATCTGGAGGGCGGTGATGTCACTCTGTATAATATATCTTATATCCGGAGGGCGGTGATGTCACTCTGTATAATATATCTTATATCTGGAGGGCGGTGATGTCACTCTGTATAATATATCTTATATCTGGAGGGCGGTGATGTCACTCTGTATAATATATCTTATATCTGGAGGGCGGTGATGTCACTTTGTATAATATATCTTATATCTGGAGGGCGGTGATGTCACTCTGTATAATATATCTTATATCTGGAGGGCGGTGATGTCACTCTGTATAATATATCTTATATCTGGAGGGCGGTGATGTCACTTTGTATAATATATCTTATATCTGGAGGGCGGTGATGTCACTCCTGTATAATATATCTTATATCCGGAGGGCGGTGATGTCACTCTGTATAATATATCTGGAGGGCGGTGATGTCACTCTGTATAATATATCTGGAGGGTGGTGATGTCACTCCTGTATAATATATCTTATATCTGGAGGGCGGTGATGTCACTCCTGTATAATATATCTTATATCCGGAGGGCGGTGATGTCACTTTGTATAATATATCTTATATCCGGAGGGCGGTGATGTCACTCTGTATAATATTGATGTCACTCTGTATAATATATCTTATATCTGGAGGGCGGTGATGTCACTCTTTATAGAATATATCTTATATCTGGAGGGCGGTGATGTCACTCCTGTATAATATATCTTATATCCGGTGGGCGGTGATGTCACTCTGTATATCTTATATCCGGAGGGCGGTGATGTCACTCTGTATAATATATCTTATATCTGGAGGGCGGTGATGTCACTCCTGTATAATATATCTTATATCTGGAGGGCGGTGATGTCACTCCTGTATAATATATCTTATATCTGGAGGGCGGTGATGTCACTCCTGTATATCTTATATCTGGAGGGCGGTGATGTCACTCTGTATAATATATCTTATATCTGGAGGGTGGTGATGTCACTCTGTATAATATATCTTATATCCGGAGGGCGGTGATGTCACTCCTGTATAATATATCTTATATCTGGAGGGCGGTGATGTCACTCTGTATAATATATCTTATATCTGGAGGGCGGCGATGTCACTCCTGTATAATATATCTTATATCCGGAGGGCGGTGATGTCACTCTGTATAATATATCTTATATCCGGAGGGCGGTGATGTCACTCTGTATAATATATCTTATATCTGGAGGGCGGTGATGTCACTTTGTATAATATATCTTATATCTGGAGGGCGGTGATGTCACTCCTGTATAATATATCTTATATCTGGAGAGCGGTGATGTCACTCCTGTATAATATATCTTATATCTGGAGGGCGGTGATGTCACTTTGTATAATATATCTTATATCTGGAGGGCGGTGATGTCACTCCTGTATAATATATCTTATATCTGGAGAGCGGTGATGTCACTCCTGTATAATATATCTTATATCTGGAGGGCGGTGATGTCACTTTGTATAATATATCTTATATCTGGAGGGCGGTGATGTCACTCCTGTATAATATATCTTATATCTGGAGAGCGGTGATGTCACTCCTGTATAATATATCTTATATCTGGAGAGCGGTGATGTCACTCCTGTATAATATATCTTATATCCGGAGGGCGGTGATGTCACTCTGTATAATATATCTGGAGGGCGGTGATGTCACTCTGTATAATATTGATGTCACTCTGTATAATATATCTTATATCTGGAGGGCGGTAATGTCACTCCTGTATAATATATCTTATATCTGGAGGGCGGTGATGTCACTCCTGTATAATATATCTTATATCTGGAGGGCGGTGATGTCACTCTGTATAATATATCTTATATCTGGAGGGCGGTGATGTCATTCCTGTATAATATATCTTATATCTGGAGGGCGGTGATGTCACTCTGTATAATATATCTTGTATCTGGAGGGCGGTGATGTCACTCTGTATAATATATCTTATATCTGGAGGGCGGTGATGTCACTCCTGTATAATATATCTTGTATCCGGAGGGCGGTGATGTCACTCTGTATAATATATCTTATATCCGGAGGGCGGTGATGTCACTCTGTATAATATATCTTATATCCGGAGGGCGGTGATGTCACTCTGTATAATATATCTTATATCCGGAGGGCGGTGATGTCACTCCTGTATAATATATCTTATATCCGGAGGGCGGTGATGTCACTCTGTATAATATATCTTATATCCGGAGGGCGGTGATGTCACTCTGTATAATATATCTTATATCCGGAGGGCGGTGATGTCACTCTGTATAATATATCTTATATCTGGAGGGCGGTGATGTCACTCTGTATAATATATCTTATATCTGGAAGGTGGTGACGTCACTCTGTATATCTTATATCTGGAGGATGGTGATGCCACACCTGTGAAGGAAGCCTGAGTGCTCATTGAGCCCGCAGCACACGTGTTTATGCAGCTGTGTTGCGTGTCCCATGTGTCGCGTTTCCCGTGCATTGGCAGCTGTGGGGCTCGGAGTGGAGGTCCTGCACGCTGTGCTTGGCTACACTACTGCGCAGACGCCGCCGCACATCCTCCTGGTGGATGGATCAGTCTGTCTTTTCCTGCGCGCTTCTGAGGACATCTAGCGACAAGTTTTGGGATTACAGTCTGTGTACAAGTGGGAGGACATCTAGCGGCCGGTGCTGGGATGGCAGGCTGTGTGTAGTGGGAGGACATCTAGCGGCCAGTGCTGGGATGGCAGGCTGTGTGTAGTGGGAGGACATCTAGCGGCCAGTGATGGGATGGCAGGCTGTGTGTAGTGGGAGGACATCTAGCGGCCAGTGCTGGGATGGCAGGCTGTGTGTAGTGGGAGGACATCTAGCGGCCAGTGATGGGATGGCAGGCTGTGTGTAGTGGGAGGACATCTAGCGGCCAGTGCTGGGATGGCAGGCTGTATGTAGTGGGAGGACATCTAGCGGCCGGTGCTGGGATGGTAGGCTGGGTACAGGGGGACATCTAGCGGCCGGTGCTGGGATGGTAGGCTGGGTACAGGGGGACATCTAGCGGCCGGTGCTGGGATGGCCGGCGTTGGGTGGATTCCTCCTCGGTGTGATCGTTCCGATGTATGAGTTGTGGGGGGGATCCGGGTGTAATGGGTTGTGGGGAGATCCGGGTGTAATGACACCCATCTGGTGGATGGATCAGTCTGTCTTTTCCTGCGCGCTTCTGAGGACATCTAGCGACAAGTTTTGGGATTACAGTCTGTGTACAAGTGGGAGGACATCTAGCGGCCGGTGCTGGGATGGCCGGCGTTGGGTGGATTCCTCCTCGGTGTGATCGTTCCGATGTATGAGTTGTGGGGGGGATCCGGGTGTAATGGGTTGTGGGGAGATCCGGGTGTAATGACACCCATCTGGTGGATGGATCAGTCTGTCTTTTCCTGCGCGCTTCTGAGGACATCTAGCGACAAGTTTTGGGATTACAGTCTGTGTACAAGTGGGAGGACATCTAGCGGCCGGTGCTGGGATGGCCGGTGCTGGGATGGCAGGCTGTGTGTAGTGGGAGGACATCTAGCGGCCAGTGCTGGGATGGCAGGCTAGGTATAGTGACATCTAGCGGCCAGTGCTGGGATGGCAGGCTGGGTACAGGGGAGGACATCTAGCGGCCAGTGCTGGGATGACAGGCTCTGTGTAGTGAGAGGACATCTAGCGGCCAGTGCTGGGATGGCAGGCTGTGTGTAGTGGGAGGACATCTAGCGGCCAGTGCTGGGATGACAGGCTGGGTACAGGGGAGGACATCTAGCGGTCGGTGCTGGGATGGCAGGCTGTGTGTAGTGGGAGGACATCTAGCGCTCAGTGCTGGGATGGCAGGCTGTGTGTAGTGGGAGGACATCTAGCGGCCAGTGCTGGGATGACAGGCTCTGTGTAGTGAGAGGACATCTAGCGGTCGGTGCTGGGATGGCAGGCTGTGTGTAGTGGGAGGACATCTAGCGGCCAGTGCTGGGATGACAGGCTGGGTACAGGGGAGGACATCTAGCGGTCGGTGCTGGGATGGCAGGCTGTGTGTAGTGGGAGGACATCTAGCGCTCAGTGCTGGGATGGCAGGCTGTGTGTAGTGGGAGGACATCTAGCGGCCAGTGCTGGGATGGCAGGCTGTGTGTAGTGGGAGGACATCTAGCGGCCGGTGCTGGGATGGTAGGCTGGGTACAGGGGGACATCTAGCGGCCGGTGCTGGGATGGCCGGCGTTGGGTGGATTCCTCCTCGGTGTGATCGTTCCGATGTATGAGTTGTGGGGGGGATCCGGGTGTAATGGGTTGTGGGGAGATCCGGGTGTAATGACACCCACGGGCCCCTCGTTATTGATGAGGTGTGACGGGGCAATGTAATAATAAGAATGGCGATACAATGAAGACATTCGGGCCGTCAGGTGGAAATGTCGGTCAGGACATAATGCGGTGCGGGGTGACCCGGCGGATATTCCGGTATTCCCCCGGCAGGTCCCGGTCCAGGGATCCCCTCCTCGGTCTCGGACACAATTTATAAAACGGATTTAGGAGCGACCCAGATGGGACTCGAACCCACAATCCCCAGCTCCGGAGGCTGATGCCTTATCCATTAGGCCACTGGGTCACCGCATGTTTGCCAGCACCAGCCACGTCTCTTACAGCTGGCGAATCAGTGAGCGCTCCGCCCACATTCACTTCTCAGCCTATCACCTCCCGGGAGTCCTTAACTCCGGGGGGAGAGGAGGAGGGAACCGACCCGGAACACGTGACCGGGCGGCCATCTTGTTCTCTCTGACAGAACATGGCTGATGGTTCTCCTCAGATAGGACCCGGATATCAGTTCTGGGTGGAGACGGGGGAGGGGAAGGATATCACACCTTATTATTAGCTGTTCTAGTTTAATTTCCTGTCATGGTGTCCCCAGTACAGGAAGTGAGGTGAAATCTGCCCACCTGGGTCACACATTTCTTCTTTCTGACCTGTGCCTAGTTACTGTGTGACATGAATGTTGTCTAAGGGCACACAACGCATAGCAACCATCACCCCCTACACAACGCATAGCAACCATCACCCCCTACACAACGCACAGCAACCATCACCCCCTACACAACGCACAGCAACCATCACCCCCTACACAACGCACAGCAACCATCACCCCCTACACAACGCATAGCAACCATCACCCCCTGCACAACGCATAGCAACCATCACCCCCTGCACAACGCATAGCAACCATCGCACCCCTACACAACGCATAGCAACCATCGCACCCCTACACAACGCATAGCAACCATCGCACCCCTACACAACGCATAGCAACCATCGCACCCCTACACAACGCATAGCAACCATCACCCCCTACACAACGCATAGCAACCATCGCACCACTACACAACGCATAGCAACCATCGCACCCCTACACAACGCATAGCAACCATCGTACCCCTACACAACGCATAGCAACCATCGCACCCCTACACAACGCATAGCAACCATCGCCCCCCCCCCCACACAACGGCCAGCAACCACCCCCCTACACAACGCATAGCAACCATCACCCCCTACACAACGCATAGCAACCATCGTACCCCTACACAACGCATAGCAACCATCCCCCCTACGCAACGCATAGCAACCATCGCCCCCCCCCACACAACAACCAGCAACCACCCCCCTACACAATGCATAGCAACCATCGCACCCCTACACAACGCATAGCAACCATCGCACCCCTACACAACGCATAGCAACCATCACCCCCTACACAACGCATAGCAACCATCGCACCCCTATACAACGCATAGCAACCATCGCACCCCTATACAACGCATAGCAACCATCACCCCCTACACAACGCATAGCAACCATCGCACCCCTATACAACGCATAGCAACCATCCCCCCTACGCAACGCATAGCAACCATCGCCCCCCCCACACAACAACCAGCAACCACCCCCCTACACAATGCATAGCATCCACCCCCCCTACACAACGCATAGCAACATTCCCCCCTACACAACGCACAGCAACCATCCCCCCTACACAACGCATAGCAACCACCCCCCCTACACAACGCATAACAACCACCCCCCCTACACAACGCATAGCAACCATCGCACCCCTACACAAGGCATAGCAACAATCACACCCCCTTCACTACTCTTGGCAACCATCACACCCCTAAACAACACACAGCAACCATCACACCCCTACACAACGCATAGCAACCATCACACCCCTACACAACGCATAGCAACCATCACACCCCTACACAACAACCAGCAACCATCCCCCCTACACAACGCATAGCTACCATTGCACCCCTGCACAACGCATAGCAACCATCGCACCCCTGCACAACGCATAGCAACCATCGCACCCCCTACACAACGTATAGCAACCATCGCACCCCCTACACAACATATAGCAACCATCGCACCCCCTACATAACGTATAGCAACCATCGCACCCCCTACACAACGTATAGCAACCATCGCACCCCCTACACAACGCATAGCAACCATCGCACCCCCTACACAACGCATAGCAACCATCGCACCCCCTACACAACGCATAGCAACCATCACCCCCTACACAACGCATAGCAACCATTGCCCCCCCCTACACAACGCATAGCAACCATCACCCCCTGCACAACGCATAGCAACCATCGCACCCCTACACAACGCATAGCAACCATCACCCCCTACACAACGCATAGCAACCATCGCACCCCTACACAATGCATAGCAACCATCACCCCCTACACAACGCATAGCAACCATCGCACCACTATACAACGCATAGCAACCATCGCACCCCTACACAACGCATAGCAACCATCACCCCCTACACAACGCATAGCAACCATCGTACCCCTACACAACGCATAGCAACCATCCCCCCTACGCAACGCATAGCAACCATCGCCCCCCCCCCCACACAACGGCCAGCAACCACCCCCCTACACAACGCATAGCAACCATCACCCCCTACACAACGCATAGCAACCATCGTACCCCTACACAACGCATAGCAACCATCCCCCCTACGCAACGCATAGCAACCATCGCCCCCCCCCACACAACAACCAGCAACCACCCCCCTACACAATGCATAGCAACCATCGCACCCCTACACAACGCATAGCAACCATCGCACCCCTACACAACGCATAGCAACCATCACCCCCTACACAACGCATAGCAACCATCGCACCCCTATACAACGCATAGCAACCATCGCACCCCTATACAACGCATAGCAACCATCACCCCCTACACAACGCATAGCAACCATCGCACCCCTATACAACGCATAGCAACCATCCCCCCTACGCAACGCATAGCAACCATCGCCCCCCCCACACAACAACCAGCAACCACCCCCCTACACAATGCATAGCATCCACCCCCCCTACACAACGCATAGCAACATTCCCCCCTACACAACGCACAGCAACCATCCCCCCTACACAACGCATAGCAACCACCCCCCCTACACAACGCATAACAACCACCCCCCCTACACAACGCATAGCAACCATCGCACCCCTACACAAGGCATAGCAACAATCACACCCCCTTCACTACTCTTGGCAACCATCACACCCCTAAACAACACACAGCAACCATCACACCCCTACACAACGCATAGCAACCATCACACCCCTACACAACGCATAGCAACCATCACACCCCTACACAACAACCAGCAACCATCCCCCCTACACAACGCATAGCTACCATTGCACCCCTGCACAACGCATAGCAACCATTGCACCCCTGCACAACGCATAGCAACCATCGCACCCCCTACACAACGTATAGCAACCATCGCACCCCCTACACAACATATAGCAACCATCGCACCCCCTACATAACGTATAGCAACCATCGCACCCCCTACACAACGTATAGCAACCATCGCACCCCCTACACAACGTATAGCAACCATCGCACCTCCTACACAACGTATATCAACCATCACACCCCCTACACAACATATAGCAACCATCGCACCCCCTACACAACGTATAGCAACCATCGCACCCCCTACACAACGTATAGCAACCATCGCACCCCCTACACAACATATAGCAACCATCGCACCTCCTACACAACGTATAGCAACCATCGCACCCCCTACACAACGTATAGCAACCAACGCACCCCCTACACAACGTATAGCAACCATCGCACCCCCTACACGCTTGGCATCCATCGCACCCCCTACATAACGTATAGCAACCATCGCACCCCCTACACAACGTATAGCAACCATCGCACCCCCTACACAACGTATAGCAATCATCGCACCCCCTACACGCTTGGCATCCATCGCCCCCCCTACACAACGTATAGCAACCATCGCACCCCCTACATAACGTATAGCAACCATCGCACCCCCTACACAACGTATAGCAACCATCGCACCCCCTACACAACGTATAGCAACCATCGCACCCCCTACACAACGTATAGCAACCATCGCACCCCCTACACAACGTATAGCAACCATCGCACCCCCTACATAACGTATAGCAACCATCGCACCCCCTACACAATGTATAGCAACCATCGCACCCCCTACACAACGTATGACAACTATGTAGTATGTGCAGTATGTTATAGTGACAGGCTGGACCTATTAGGCCTGTAATCTGTGCTGGTACACCCATCCCCCACCCACTGAGGCCTATAGAGGGGTGCACGTCACTGGGGGGTCCTGATGGTGCTTGTGTCATCCTGCAGGATGGGGGCTCCCTGGAGGACAAAGGCCCCCACCCCCATAGTATATATATATGATACAGGTGATTATATACACTCTTGTATACACTGATCAGCCATAAGTTCATGACCACCCTCTTAATATTGGGTAGGTCTCCCTGTTTGCAACCATAACAACCCTGACCCGTCAATCTATGGACTAGACCTCTGAAGGTACACTGTGGTATCCGGCTCCAAGATGTCCCTAGCAGATCCTCGAAGTCCTGTAAGTTGGGACCTCCATGGATTGGACTTTCCCACAGATGATTGATTGGATTGAGATCTGGAGAATGTGGAGGCCAAGTCAACACCAAGCTTGCTGGTGTGTTCTTGGTTTTTGCAGTGTGGCAGGGAGCATTAACCACTGCCATCAGGGAACACCGTTTCCATGAAGGGGTGGACTTGGTCACCAATAATGTTAACCCCTTCCATACCGGGCAATTTTCCCCCTTCCTGCCCAGGCCATTTTTCACATTTCAGCGCTCTCACACTTTGAATGACAATTGCGCGGTCATACAACACTGTACCCAAACTAAAATTTTATCATTTTCTTCACACAACTAGAGCTTTCTTTTGGTTGTATTTAATCACCGCTGGGGTTTTTATTTTTTGCTAAATTAACAAAAAAATCCAAAAATTTTGAAAAAAAAACACGTTTTTCTTTGTTTCTTTTATAAAAGTTTACAAATAAATGTTCTTCATAAATTTAGGCCGAGATGTATTCTGCTCCATTTCTTTGGTGAAAATAACCCAAATTAGGATGTATTATTTAGTTTGTAGGAAAGTTATAGAGTTCACAAACTATGCTATAGATCTGAATATTGATCAATCCTGAAGTACTGACAGCCAATCTAATTCCTTGAGGTCCAAGAATGTCAGAATAGTACAGATATCCCCCAAATGTCAGGATGGTACAGATATCCCCCAAATGTCAGGACAGTACAGATATTCCCCAAATGTCAGGACAGTACAGATATCCCCCAAATGTCAGAACAGTACAGATATCCCCCAAATGTCAGAATAGTACAGATATCCCCCAAATGTCAGGATGGTACAGATATCCCCCAAATGTCAGGACAGTACAGATATTCCCCAAATGTCAGGACAGTACAGATATCCCCCCAATGTCAGGATGGTACAGATATCCTCCAAATGTCAGAATAGTACAGATATCCCCTAAATGTCAGGATGGTACAGATATCCCCCAAATGTCAGGACGGTACAGATATCCCCCAAATGTCAGGATGGTACAGATATTCCCCAAATGTCAGGATGGTACAGATATCCCCCAAATGTCAGGATGGTACAGATATCCCCCAAATGTCAGGATGGTACAGATATCCCCCAAATGTCAGGACGGTACAGATATCCCCCAAATGTCAGGATGGTACAGATATCCCCCAAATGTCAGGATGGTACAGATATCCCCCAAATGTCTGGATGGTACAGATATCCCCCAAATGTCAGGACAGTACAGATATCCCCTAAACGACCCCTTTTTGCAGAGTAGACAGTCGGACGTACTTCATAAGAGGAATGGTGAGTTTTTTGAAGTTTTATTTTTTTTGTCATAATTTTTCGGAAAATGAAAAAATTAAAACAATTATTTTCACTATTTTTATTTTTACATACTGTCACCAGTGCAGTACAGCGTCATCATATAACTGGCGAACAGGGACACTGACTGGTGACAGTATGGAAAAATATATATATATATATATATATATTTATTTTTTTTTTTAATTATTTTTAATTTTTTATTACATTTTTTTTAAGATTTTTTTTTCATATTTTACTATGACCAAAGTAGTACAATGTTACCATAGTAAAATTGTACTACTTTGGGGAAGTGATCAGTATTTTGTTTTTTTTACACAATTTGCTTATAGCAAAGAATTACTTTGCTATAAGCAAGCATTTACCTGAATGAAATCGATTCATTCAGGTTTTTTTTGTGTTTTGTGCTTAGCTGTGATTTGGCCACAGCTAATCACATGACATGTGCATGTGACCATTCACAGCTAGGCACTAGTATAAAATGGATGGCATGAATGAAGCCATCCATTGTATACAACTGTCATGTGACCTGCTGTGATTGGTCACAGCAGGTCACATGGTACCGGCAACGGGAGCCGGTACTCAGATCTGTCATCGGCCGTGTCCGAGGTACACGGCCGGTGACAGATCGCGCCGCTCTGCAACCGCGCGAACTGCGCATGTGCGGGAGCACGCCAAATGGCGTGCACCCGGAAAGCTAAAGCGCTTTTGATGCCGCCAAACGGCTATAGGCCGGGCGGCTAATGGTTAAGGTAGGTGGTACGTGTCGAGTAACATGAATGGTGGAGCCAAGGTCTTCCAGCAGAACATTGCCAGAACCATCACATGACCTCCGCCAGCTTGTCTTCTTCCCATACTGCATCATGGTGCTATCTCTTCCCCAGGTAAGTGACGCAAACCCACCCCGCCACCCACATGATGGAAAAGAAAACATCATTCCTCAGACCAGGCCAGGGGCGGACTGACCATTCGATCACTTGGGCACTGCCCGAGGGCCCGGGGTCATCAGGGGGCCCCATGAAATGCCCCCGGTATCTTTTTTATAGGCTTTTTTGGGTGTGGCTTGAGTGTGTGCAAAGACACAGGGGCCCCATGATCCCCTATTGCCCGGGGGCCCCATGAGTTGTCAGTCCACCCCTGGACCAGGCCACCTTCCTCCATAGCCCAGTTATGATGCTCACGTGCCAACTGTAGACACTTTTGGCTGTGGACATGGGTCAGCATGGGCACCCTGACTGGTCTGCACCTACCAGCCCCATTCACAACAGACTGCCATGGACATTTATTCTACTTTCAGCAAATAACTTCAGGGAGAACATGTTCACTTGCTGCCTAATATAGGATTCATATAACACACACATATATATATATTTACACACACAGATATATTATACAGGATATATATACACACAGATATATTATACAGGAGATATATATACACAGATATATTATACAGGATATATATATACACACAGATATATTATACAGGATATATATATACACACAGATATATTATACAGGATATATATATACACACAGATATATTATACAGGAAATATATACACAGATATATTATACAGGATATATATACACAGATATATTATACAGGATATATATACACAGATATATTATACAGGATATATATACACACAGATATATTATACAGGATATATATACACAGATATATTATACAGGATATATATACACAGATATATTATACAGGATATATATATTATTATTATTATTATTATACAGTATTTATAAAGCGCCAATAGTTCACTCAGCGCTGTACATTACAAAGAGGGACAGAACATGTGACAGAACAATACCAATACAATGCAAAACATGAGGGGATCGAGGGCCCTGCTCTTTCGAGCTTACAATCTAGAAGGGATGGGATAGTGGTACAGGAAGAGATAGCTGTGGGGGATGGAGTGGTAGGAAGAGTGGAGGAGGTCAGCAAGTTAGCAGGGGGTGAGGTAGGCTTCCCTGAAGAGATGGGTTTTCAGGGTGCGCCTAAAGGAGAGGAGAGTAGGTGATAATCTGATGGGTTGGGGCAGGGAGTTCCAGAGGATGGGTGACACCCTGGAGAAGTCCTGGAGGCGGGCATGGGAGGAGGAGACCAGGGAACTAGAGAGAAGGAGGTCTTGTGAGGAGCGGAGTGTGCGTGTTGGGCGGTACTTGGATATTAGGTCAGTGATGTAGTTCGGGGCAGTATGGTGGACAGCTTTGTACGTCAGTGTTAGGATTTTAAATTTGATCCGTTGCGCAATCGGAAGCCAGTGGAGGGATTGGCAGAGGGGGGTGGCGGAAATGGAGCGGTTGGAAAGGTGAATGAGTCTGGCAGCCGTATTCAGGATCGACTGAAGCGGGGATAGCCAGCGGCGAGGCAGGCCAGTGAGGAGGGAGTTGCAGTAGTTGAGTCGTGATATGATGAGGGAGTGGATGAGCTGTTTAGTGGTTTCTGGGGTTAGGAACGTGCGGATTTTGGCGATGTTGCGGAGGTGGAGTCTGCACGAGTTTGTTAAAGATTGGACTTGGGGCTGGAAGGATAGGTTGGAGTCCAGAATGACACCAAGTACTCTGGCCTGCAGAGCGGGTTTGATATTGGCGTTGTTGGATGTGATGTAGAAGTCAATGGGGGGTGGGGTTCGGGCTGGGGGGAAGACAAGGAGCTCGGTTTTGGAGAGATTCAGTTTAAGGAAGTGGAGCGACATCCAATCTGATATGTCGCTCAGTAGGTGTGTGATTTGGGCAGAGACCGAAGGGGTGAGGTGGGGGGTTGAGAGATAGATTTGTGTGTCGTCGGCATAGAGGTGGTAGTTGAAGCCGTGAGAGTGTATGAGTTGGCCAAGGGAGGAGGTGTAGATGGAGAAGAGAAGGGGCCCAAGGACAGAGCCTTGAGGGACCCCAACAGAGAGGGGGAGTGAGGGGGAGGTGGTAGCATTATAGGTAACGCTGAAAGAGCGTTGTGACAGGTAGGATGAGAGCCAGGAGAGAGCAGAATCTCTGAGGCCGAGGGAGTGTAGTATTTTGAGGAGGAGGGGGTGGTCAACTGTGTCGAAGGCCGCAGAGAGGTCAAGGAGTAGGAGCACTGAATAGTGGCCATTAGCTTTGGCGGTTAGAAGGTCGTTGGAGAGTTTGAGTAAGGCGGTTTCGGTGGAGTGTAGGGGGCGGAAGCCAGACTGTAGGGGATCGAGGAGGTTGTTGTCGTTGAGGTGAGAGCATAGGCGGGTGTAGACGAGACGCTCGAGGAGTTTAGATGTAAGTGGGAGCAGGGAGATGGGTCTGAGGTTGTTCGGGTCATTGGGGTCCAGGGAGGGCTTTTTAAGTATGGGGGTGATGTGTGCATGCTTCAGTGGGGAGGGGAAAGTGCCGGAGGAGAGGGAGAGATTAAAGATGTGGGTGAGGGAGCGTAGGATGGAGGGGGAGGGAGGTCGTAGGAATTGTGAGGGGATAGGGTCGAGGGGGCAGGTGGTGAGGCGGGCATCAGAGAGGATCTTGGAGACTTCCTCAATGGTAGTAAGGTCAAAGGTGTGGAGTGTTGGGGGAGCTTCAGTATGAGGAATGTAGGGTGGGGTGGGAGTGGAGGTCAGAGCAGTGGTGGGGCCGTGGGAGAGGGGTGATGAGGGGGTAGCTGAGTGAGGGGGAACGGGGTCGGAGGGAGTTTGAGCAGTGACGAAGTCCCTGCGGGTAATGTCGAGGGGGAGGGGGGATGAGGGGGTAGCTGTGTGAGAGGGGACGGGTTGAGAGGGCGTGTGAGTTGCGGCAATGTCCTTGCGAATTGTGTCAATCTTGTTTTTGAAGTGATTGGCAATCTCAAGGGCGGTGAGCGAGGTGCTGGGTGGAGGTGGGGGTGGAGAGAGTAGAGAGTTGAAGGTGGAGAAGAGTCGGCGAGGATTGGAGGAGAGGGCCTTGATGAGGGTCAGGAAGTAGGCTTGTTTGGCTGCGTGGAGGGAGGAGGTGTAGGTGCGGAAGGCAGATTTGTAGCAGGTGAAAGCTTGTTGGGATTTTGTTTTGCGCCATAGTCGCTCCAGGGCACGACTGCGTCGTTTGAGGGTTTTGGTGTGATCAGTCTGCCAGGGCTGGAGCGGTTGGAGTCTGATGTTGCGTGTGGTTAAAGGCGCTAGTGAGTCAAGGGCTGCTGACAGCGCACAGATACACAGATATATTATACAGGATATATATATATACACACAGATATATTATACAGGATATATATACACACAGATATATTATACAGGAGATATATATACACAGATATATTATACAGGAGATATATATACACAGATATATTATACAGGATATATATACACACAGATATATTATACAGGATATATATACACACAGATATATTATACAGGATATATATACACACAGATATATTATACAGGATATATATATACACACAGATATATTATACAGGATATATATACACACAGATATATTATACAGGATATATATATACACACAGATATATTATACAGGATATATATATATACACACAGATATATTATACAGGATATATACAGTTGCAAGAAAAAGTATGTGAACCCCTTGGGATTACGTGGAGTTTTGCATGAATTGGGCATAAAATGTGCTTTGAACGTCATCTAAGTCACAACAATAGAAGAACACAGTCTGCTGAACATAATACTACACAAACATTAGATGTTGCCATGGTTTAATTGCACATAACATGTAAACATTCACAGTGCAGGGAGGAAAAAGTATGTGAGGCCCTAGCTTAATGACTTCTCCCAGAGCTAATTGGAGCCAGGAGTGAGCCAACCTTGACTCCAATCAGTGTGATGATATTGGATGTGTTGCTGACAGCTGTCCTGCCCTTAAAAAACACAAACCTGTTTTGGGTTTACTGGTTTCAAGAAGCACTGTCTGATGTGAACCATGCCTCGCAGAAAAGAGCTCTCAGAAGACCTACAATCAAGAATTGTTGACTTGCATGAAGCTGGAAAGAGTTACAAAAGTATCTCCAAAAGCCTTGATGTTCATGTGTCCACGGTAAGACAGACTGTTTACAAATGGAGAAAGTTTAGCACTGTTGCTACTCTCCCTAGGCGTGGTCGTCCTGTAAAAATGACTGCAAGAGCACAGCGCAGAATGCTGCATGAGGTAAAGAAGAATCCCAGAGTGTCAGCTAAAGACCTACAGAAATCTCTGGCACATGCTAACATTTTTGTTGACACATCTACAATAAGGAAAACATTAAACAAGAATGGAGTACATGGGAGGACACCACGGAGGAAGCCATTGCTGGCCAAAAAGAAGATTGCAGCACGTTTGAAGTTTGCGAAAGAGCACCTGGATGTTCCACAGCACTACTGGCAGAATATACTGTGGACAGATGAAACCAAGATTGAGTTGTTTGGGAAGAACACACAACACTATGTGTGGAGAAAAAAAGGCCCAGCACACCAACATCAAAACCTCATCCCCACTGTGAAACATGGCGGAGGGAGCATCATGGTTTGGGGCTGCTTTGCTGCCTCAGGGCCTGGACGGATTGTTGTCATTGATGGGAAAATGAATTCCAAAGTTTATCAAGACATTTTGCAGGAAAACGTACGACCATCTGTCCGCCAACTGAAGCTCCGCAGAGGATGGGTGATGCAACAGGACAATGACCCAAAGCATACAAGTAATTCAACAAAACAATGGCTGCAACAGCACAGAATACGCCTTCTGGAGTGGCCCAGTCAGAGTCCTGACCTCAACCCCATTGAAATGCTGTGGCATGACCTTAAGAGAGCGATTCACACCAGACATCCCAAGAATATTGCTACACTGAAATCGTTTTGTGAAGAGGAGTGGTCCAAAATGACTCCAGATCGTTGTGCAGGTCTGATCTGCAACTACAGGAAACGTTTGGTTGAGGTTATTGCTGCCAAAGGAGGGTCAACCAGTTATTAAGTCCAAAGGTTCACATACTTTTTCCTCCCTGCACTGTGAATGTTTACATGTTATGTGCAATTAAACCATGGCAACATCTAATGTTTGTGTAGTATTATGTTCAGCAGACTGTGTTCTTCTATTGTTGTGACTTAGATGATGTTCAGAGCACATTTTATGCCCAATTCATGCAAAACTCCACGTAATCCCAAGGGGTTCACATACTTTTTCTTGCAACTGTATATACACACAGATATATTATACAGGATATATATACACACAGATATATTATACAGGATATATATACACACAGATATATTATACAGGATATATATACACACAGATATATTATACAGGATATATATACACACAGATATATTATACAGGATATATATATACACAGATATATTATACAGGATATATATATACACAGATATATTATACAGGATATATATATACACAGATATATTATACAGGATATATATATACACACAGACACAGTTATATAACACAGGTCGGGGAGTCCCATCGAGCCACTGACAGGTCCTCTTTCCTGTCCTCACACCGGACCCTGCGGCGGGGAGGGGGGGGGGGGTTATAGAGGGGGATTCGCTCTCACTCTCCCGGCACGCTCCGGGTTAATCTCGCGTGAAAACAGCCCGGCTTCTTTCAAACCGTCCAATGAGCGCCGTGCTGTTCCTCGAACCGGCCAATTAGAGCGCGGCTCCCAGAGACATTTAAACGCGCGAGCCGGCAGCGTGCTGCACTCGGGATCCGCCTGGAGGTGAGAGAACACGTGGTGGGCTGCCCAGTGCGCCTGTAGTCGGTGGGGTCTTTAATGTCTGCACTGGTGGACGGGGGGTCCGTGCTGACAGCCGGGTGTAGTGCTCTCTGGGGTGCTATTTCTATTGGGGGGTGTATAGGACGCTGTTTGTGGTGTATTATTGGTGGGATGGTGGTCTCTGTTGTTGGCCTTGTAGGGGGGGGGGAGTAATCTGACAGTTGATGGCGGACGTTGCTGGTACAAATGACAGTACCTGTCACATAACTGACATCTGTCTACCAGTTACAGGGTCAGTTGGGGTCACATGATGCCAAGTGGTCATTTCTACAGGTTAGGGGCTGCCAGGTTCTTTGGGTGGGTTGATGGGGGTGGCCTGGTAGTAGGTTCCCTACATTCTTTGGGGGGTCCTCACTGCTTTGGTGTATTTGGCTGTTGGCTCTATGGGCTAGCTTAGTCTGGGGGGGGGGCGGGGGCTGTTGAGTCCTCCATGGACTGCTGTAGTCTGGGGAGGGGGGTCTGTTGAGTCCTCCATGGACTGCTGTAGTCTGGGGAGGGG
>NW_028321051.1:0-13900 GCF_062004578.1 Staurois parvus
CTGCTAAGCTGAACCCGCCCCCTGATTCTATTGACAAGTAGCCCCTCCCTCAGGTCCCAGATATTCTCTTTGTGATACAAGAAGAGTTCTTTCTGTGTCATAATAGTATAAATGATAACATTGTGTCACCCTGTGCCCCCCCCCCCTCCCCTTGTGCACCCCCCTCCCCTTGTGCACCCTCCTCCCCTCCCCCCGTGCACCCCCCTTCCCCCCACAGACACAATCCCACCGGTGAAGACATTTAGAAATATTTTGTAATTGTTGGAAAAAATATAAATCATCACAATTTCCATCCATCGTCCTCAGGACTCCGGCTACAGATATCAAATATCAGATGGAAGAAATCACAGAAAATATTCATCAGAAAAATATATTCATCAGCAGATCGATATCATCAGAAACGTTCGTCTTCATTTCATAACGAAGTGTCAGCGGGAGGATCGCCCCATTGGTTGGACATCACAGTGGAGGACCACATTGAATGATTGTCAGGAGAAATCTGGAAAGCCTCGTGGGGGGGAGGGGGGTGGGGACAACCCCACAATCTAGGTGTCCAAGTCCTCCAATGGGGTCCAAGGATCCCCCTTCCCAGAATCCCTCCAGACTTACAGCGATACTTCAAGTAATGTTAGTGGTTAATGAGGCCTCAAAGCTCCAGAGCCCCACCCCCGCGGAGCGACAAATAGCCCATCCCCTGCTGTAAACATGTCCACGCTCTCCTGCATCCGGTGACCACACAGTTCTCAGAGCGGGGCTCTTCCTCAATCCTCCTCCGGCCTCAGGAATCGGACTAACCCAACATGGCGGCAGGGTGCTGGCGTTTCCACACCCCTCACGGCACGTGGCGGCACAGGCCCGGCCCTCAGTGGTGCTGGTAGTAATAGGTGAGTTTCCGTAGCTCCTCCCAGAAGAGCAGGCTGAGGATGGTGTGCGGGTCCCAGGCGGACGTAGGCCGGGACAATCCCCTTGTAGAGAGCCAGGACCCCTTCTGTGCGCGTGATCTTCACAAAGCAGTCCAGGAATCCGCGGTACAGCCGACCCTGCGCACACACATACACGTGTCATCACACCAATCCACCAATCATGGGCTACCAATGTACTGTCTGCACCCGTATAGCATCCCATCCCCCCCCCCCCGATTAGTGGGCGGGGGTTATCAGTACTTGGGATCCCCCTCCCCCACCCTCAGCCCAGCAGTTCCATTACAAAGAAGCAAAAATGTTCTTAAATCAATCTTGGAATCCCTCCAGAATAAATCTGCTGAACCCGACCCCAGGATCCATTCATTGCTAGACTGCGATGGTGGCCCAGGCGCCCATTACTGCTGCCCAGTGAGGACCGTCAATACTGCCCCCCGAGCAACGAAACGTTCACTTACCCGTCCTTCACTGTCCACCGGCTGGTTATACAGGCGAGTGCTCACCACATCAAAGGGCATCATCGCTGCCGCAACTCCCACACTGCTGATCATACCGGCGGCCAGGGGCACCAACCAGCTGTCATCGGGGAACCACTGCGAGAGGAAGGAGAGAGGAAGAAGAAGGAGAGAGGAGGGAGGAGAGAGAAGGAGAGAGGAAGGAGAGAGGAGGAAGAAGGAGAGAGATGAGAAGGAGAGGAGGAAGAAAGAAAAAGAGAGGAGGAAAGGAAGAGATAGGAGGAGAGAGGGGAAGGAGGAGGAGAGAGGAAGAAGAAGGAGAAAGGAAGAAGAAGGAGAGAGGAAGAAGAAGGAGAGAGGAAGAAGAAGGAGAGAGGAAGAAGAAGGAGAGAGGAAGAAGAAGGAGAGAGGAAGAGGGAGAAAAAAGGAAGGGGAGAGAGAGGAGGGAGAAAGGAAGAGGGAGGAGAAAGGAAGAGGGAGGAGAGAGGAGGAGGGAGGAGGAGGGAGAGAGGAGGTGAGAGGAAGAAGAAGGAGAGAGGAAGGAGAGAGGAGGAGGGAGGAGGAAGAGAGGAGGGAGGAGAGAGGAAGAAGAAGGAGAGAGGAAGGAGAGAAGAGGAGAGAGGAAGAAGAAGAAGGAGAGAGAAGGAAGAAGAAGAAGGAGAGGAGGGAGAGAGAGGAGGGAGAGAGAAGGTAGAAGTAGAAGGGGAGAGATGAGAAGGAGAGGAGGAAGAAAGAAAAAGAGAGGAGGAAAGGAAGAGATAGGAGGAGAGAGGAAGAAGAAGGAGAGAGAAAGAGGGAGGAAGAGGGAGGAGAGAGAAAGAGGGAGGAGAGAGAAAGAGGGAGGAAGAAGGAGGAGAGAGGAAGAAGGAGGAAGAAGGAGGAGAGAGGAAGAAGGAGGAAGAAGGAGGAGAGAGGAAGAAGGAGGAAGAAGGAGGAGAGATGAAGAAGAGGAGAGAGGAAGAAAAAGGAGAGAGCAAGAAAGAAAGAGAGGAGGAAGAAAGAAAGAGGAGGAGGGAGGAAGTAGGACAGGAAGAAGGAGAGAGGAAGAAAGAAAGAGAGGAAGAAGAAGGAGAGAGGAAGAAGAAGGAGAGAGGAAGAAAGAAAGAGAGAGAAGGAGAGAGGAAGTAGGACAGGAAGAAGGAGAGAGGAAGGAAAGTGCAGCAGGAAAGATGAGTAGGAGGAGGAAAGAGGAGGACACGAGTAGGAGAAAAGAAGAAGGCGGCAGGCGTCACCACAATACAACGGCGCAGCACGTCTCCTCCATGGATCGGCACTCAGTAACATGCAGATTGTGTAGAGAGAAGATTCGGGACATTGGGGGTCACATCTATGAAATCCTCACCTTCCGCCTCTTCACCCATTCCTTGGCGTTGGCGAACGTCGCCAGTTGTACAGCTGAGCCCACCATGACCCGCGGAACCGCCCCGTTCACCCCCCGCCACAGACCCAGAATTCCTTCCTTCTTGTAGATGGTCTCGAAGGCGGAGCTGACACTCTGGGGAGACAAAGAACGACCCAGATATGTTCACTGATAATATTTCATCATTATATACAGAATAAGACATCTGCAGAACATCGCTCCCTCCCATCCCCCTCCTGACCGATCCATATTGATATACTCTGCAGATTATTCTACCACTGACCCCTCTAGAGATCTGCAGAACATCGCTCCGTCCCATCCCCCTCCTGACAGATCCATACTGATATACTCTGCAGATTATTCCACCACTGACCCCTCTAGAGATCTGCAGAGCATTGCTCCATCCCCCTCCTGACAGAATCATATTGATATACTCTGCAGATTATTCCACCACTGACCCCTCTAGAGATCTGCAGAGCATTGCTCCATCCCCCTCCTGACAGATCCATACTGATATATCCTGCAGATTATCCCGTAGCTGACCTCTCTATTGATCTGCAGAACATCGCTGAGTTTATTTGAAGTATTTGCAGTTTCTGGTGTTGAGCGATTTTCTACAACCATTTGTGTTGCTGTCTTTGGGGTTCTGCGTGCGCCGGTTCCTCGGCCCGGACTGGGAGCTGGCCAGGTGCGGCTCCTCTAACTGGTTATGTCAGTTATCAGGCCAGGAACTCGGCTCCAGAACTAGAACAAAGGTGATCGCGGCCAGGAAATACACAGGTGAGAGGCAGAGAGCCGCCATGTTTTACAACGCAAGGCTGACCGGACTTTGTGGGGCTTTCAGTTCAACCATTGCCATAGAAGAGCGATATATAAATCCACAGATCTGAGTGGGACACGGAACAATCCACGGTCCAGATCTACGTACAATTTCATCATTGCTGCATCTTCCCTGCTTTTCAGCCATGTCTTTATATCCTCCAGGTCAGAGGAGGATGGGAGAGAAGAGAAAAGGAGAGGAGTGGAAGCAAAGAGAGAGGGAAGAGACAAGAGGAAGGAAGGGAGAGGAGGAGGAGGAAGGAAGGATGGAAGGAAGGGAGGGAGGGAAAGGAAAGAAGGAAGAAGAGGAAGGAAAGGAAGAAGAGGAAGAAGAGGAAGGAAGGAAGGAAGGGAGGGAGGGAGGGAAAGGAAAGGAAAGAAGGAAGAAGAGGAAGGATAAGAAGGAAGGGAGGGAGGGGAGGAAGGAAGGACAGGAAGGAAAGAAGGGAGGAAGGAAGGAAGGGAGGGAGGGAGGGAAAGGAAAGAAGGAAGAAGAGGAAGGAAAGAGGAAGGAAGGAAGGAGGAAGGAGAGGAAGGAGAGGAAGGAGAGGAAGAAGAGGAAGGAGAGGAAGAAGAGGAAGGAAGGAAGGAAGGAAGAAGGAGAGGAAGAAGAGGAAGGAAGAAATGAAGGAAGGAAGGAGAAGAGGAAGGAAGGAAGGAAGGAAGGAAGGAGAAGAGGAAGGAAGGAAGGAGAAGAGGAAGGAAGGAAGGAGAGGAAGGAAGGAAGGAAGGAGAAGAGGAAGGAAGAAATGAAGGAAGGAAGGAGAAGAGGAAGGAAGGAAGGAGAAGAGGAAGGAAAGAAGGAGAAGAGGAAGGAAGGAAGGAGAGGAAGGAAGGAAGGAAGGAAGGAGAAGAGGAAGGAAGAAATGAAGGAAGGAAGGAGAAGAGGAAGGAAGGAAGGAGAAGAGGAAGGAAAGAAGGAGAAGAGGAAGGAAGGAGAAGAGGAAGGAAGGAGAGGAAGGAAAGAAGGAGAAGAGGGAGGAAGGAGAGGAAGGAAAGAAGGAGAAGAGGAGGAAGGAGAAGAGGAGGAAGCTGTAGACAGTGGACTCTGCGATGTGCGGCAGTATATAGGGTACATATTACAGCAGGAGGAGTGAGGAGCTGATCTGGCGGCTGAACAGCCTGACCATCAATATAAGAAATGATGTCAAATCAAGATTAGGAATGAGGATAAAACATGAAGATTTTCTCTTGGGACTCAAAAACAGGATTTACAGTCCAATGGCCTGACGGTGGGGGTGGGGGGTCAGACCAGCTGGAGCAGCGGTTGATGGTACATACCCTCGCCTACGCCACCCAAAATGGGGGAAAAAAAAAAAGATTTTGCCTCCAGTTCTACCTTAAATGCTCTCATTACTAATCCCCAAATGGCAAGACAGAAAAGTGGGAATTCTGCCCTCTGTGCCCCATAAACGTCCCTATTTTATACAGTCTGAGTTGCTACTCCTCACTCAGCAGTGCAAGGGTTACCTGTCCCGGCCACACGTGGCCCATACCTGGCACCGGCTCATGGAAAACGTCACCGGCTTAATCATTAGTCTATCTCCTTCCCGCAGGAGGACTTTGGATCTGGGGAGGCAGCGAGCAAAAAACAGCCACACCCTATAGTGTTCTATATAGAGAGAATATACCTTTCTGCCCCCCCCTCCCCCATTCACAGATATACCCCTATAGTGTCCCATATAGAGAGAATGTACATTTCTGCCCCCCCCCCCCATTCACAGGTATACCCCTATAGTGTCCCATATATATATATACACAGTACATAGATAACATACGTCTCTGGTTTCCCCTTACCCAGCACATTCAAACCCTAAAGTGTATGCCATATCTTTATATATATATATACACACTGCTGAAAAAAGGCAGACTTTGTAATCCGAGTCGCATGAAGTCCATGACACTCCTGGGATATGGATCTGGTCAGGTAAGTCACAGAGGATCTGGTCAGGTAAGTCGCAGAGGGGGTTGTTCATCAGTTTCAGCTGCTTTGGTGTTAATGAAATTAACAACAGGTGCACTAGATGGGCAACAAGGAGACGACCCTCAAAACAGGAATGGTTTTACAGGTGGAGGCCACTGACATTGTTTTCCCTGCTCATCTTTTCTGACTGTTTTTCACTGGTTTTGCATTTGGCCGTGGTCAGTGTCACTACTGGTAGCATGAGGCCATACCTGGACCCTACAGAGGTTGCACAGGCAGTCCAACTCCTCCAGGATGGCCCATCAATACCTGCCATTGCCAGAAGGTTTGCTGTGTCTCCCAGCACAGTCTCAAGAGCTTGGAGGAGATTCCAGGAGACGAGAGCTTGGAGGAGATTCCAGGAGACAGGCAGTTCCTCTAAGAGAGCTGGATAGGGCCGTAGAAGGTCCTTAACCCATCAGCAGGACCGGTATCTGCTCCTTTGTGCAAGGAGGAATAGGAGGAGTCCTGCCAGAGCCCTACAGAATGACCTCCAGCAGGCCACTGGTGTGAATGTCTCTGACCAAACAATCAGAAACAGACTTTATGAGGGTGGCCTGAGGGCCCGACGTCCTCTAGTGGGCCCTGTGCTCACTGCCCGGCACCACAGAGCTGGATTGGCATTGGCCATTGAACCCCAGAATTGGCAGGTCCACCACTGGCACCCTGTGCTTCTCACAGATGAGAACAGGTTCCCCCTGAGCACATGTGACAGACGTGAAAGGGTCTGGAGAAGCCGTGGAGAACGTTCTGCTGCCTGTAACATGGTTCAGTATGACCGTTGTGGTGGTGGGTCAGTGATGGTCTGGGGAGGCATATCCATGGAGGGACACACAGACCTCTACAGGATAGACAATGGCACCCTGACTGCCATTAGGTATCGGGATGAAATCGTTGGACCCATTGTCATACCCTACGCTGGTGCAGGAGGTTCTGGGTTCCTCCCGGTGTGGCGGGTCCCGGTATCCTCCCGGTGCATGACAATGCCCAGCCTCATGTGGCGAGAGTATGCAGGCAGTTCCTGGAGGATGAAGGAATTGATACCACTGAATGGCCCCCACGCTCACCTGACCTAAATCCAATAGAACACCTCTGGGATGTCATGTGTTGGTCCATCTGACGCCTCCAGGTTGTACCTCAGACTGTCCAGGAGCTCAGTGATGCCCTGGTCCAGATCTGGGACTATCCACTCTATAGAACCCCCTATATATAGTTAAAATACATCTTTGGCTCCCCCCCTTCTGCCCCCCTCGCCCCAGCACAGCCATATCCTATCTCCTCTACAGGTCGGGGAACAGGAGTTTGTCTGTCTCACCTGATGATTGTGCTGATGTCCAACGGCAATGGCAGCCACAGACTGTGCCTGCAGATGAGTCTTCACCTACGGAGACACAGCAAAAGTTATATAGAGCAGATAAGGGAGACAAGAGATGGATTTAGTCACCCAAACATCATCCAACACCCCAACAATTACCCAACCATCATCCCTCCATCCAACCCACACCCAACCCCCCAACCAACATTCCTCCACCCAACCACTATCCAACAACCCAACTGTCATCCCTCCACCCAACAACCCAACCTTCATCCCTCCACCCAACCATCATCCAACACCCCAACAATTACCGAACCATCATCCCTCCATCCAACCTTCACTCAACCCCCCAACCACCATTCCTCCACCCAACCACCCTCCAACAACCCAACCGTCATCCCACCGTCCAACAACCCAACCATCATCCCTCCACCCAACAACCCAACTGTCATCCCTCCACCCAACAACCCAACTGTCATCCCTCCACCCAACAACCCAACTGTCATCCCTCCACCCAACAACCCAACTGTCATCCCTCCACCCAACCTTCAGCCCTCAACCCAACAGTCATCCAACAACCCAAACTTCATCCAACAATCCAACCGTCACTCAACAACCATCCAACAACCCAACCATCATCCATTAGACATAGTCTGTGTTCCCTTATATATCACCCCATGGTGTCTGTGTGCCATTATCTCCCCCCCACATGGTTTGCATGTCCTGAAAGGCCCCCCCAATCCTCAATAGTCTGTGTGTATATATCCCCCGTAGTTTGCATGTACTCATATATCCCCATAGTCTGTGTATCCCTATATATCTGCCGCAGTGTGCGTGACCTTATACATTGCCATAGTCTGTCCTTGAGTATCTGACTTTCTTGATTTCAGGAACTGAGAAGTCCTGAGTCAGCGGGAAATGTTGTGCATAACTTACATAATTCCCTCACATGTGTTTGAGTCAGGATGAGGGGAGACGTGAGCGATGTGACCCTCGGGGGAGGGGAACACACGTGACTTCTGACCCGATAATAAACACACATACACAATACTAGGATACAAATGTCACAATTGTCGTTTTGCTACATTTGTGGATCAGGTATCAGGAGTGATTTGTAGATCGGTGCATCATGGGATTCTTCTGCCTCACCCAATGCGGGGCAAACTCTCGGCACAAACATACGCTGACCAAGCGCAAAAAATGGGCAGAACTTACAAATTCTGAATGATCAATAACATAAAAAAAAAATTTCCTCAGCAAAATTTTGCACAATTTCTGAGACTTTCCTACAGGCGACGTGACGGGTAATAAACGCCGAGCTCCGATTGGTCACTGTGCAGACCTGTAAGTGAGGAATATCGTATTCCCTACAAAGTCGCATTAATCTCCCCCCCAGATAAAAATGCTGCAGCTTAAAATACCCACATCTGTGACCCCAAGGAATAAGCGAGGGCCGGCAGAGGTGGCCCCAAGAGATCCGCCAGGGCCGGCAGAGGTGGCCCCAAGAGATCCGTCAGGGCCGGCAGAGGTGGCCCCCAAGGAATGAGCGAGGGCCGGCAGAGGTGCCCCCAAGGGATCAGCGAGGGCTGGCAGAGGTGGCCCCCAAGGGATCTGCCAGGGCCAGCAGAGGTGCCCCCAAGGGATCCGCCAGGGCCGGCAGAGGTGGCCCCCAAGGAATGAGCGAGGGTCGGCAGAGGTGCCCCCAAGGGATCAGCGAGGGTTGGCAAGGGTGTCCCCCAAGGGATCAGCGAGGGCTGGCAAGGGTCTCCCCCAAGGGATCAGCGAGGCCTGGCAAGGGTGCCCCCCAAGGGATCAGCGAGGGCTGGCAAGGGTGCCCCCCAAGGGATCAGCGAGGGCTGGCAAGGGTGTCCCCCAAGGGATCAGCGAGGGCTGGCAGAGGTGGTCTGAAGTCGACTACGGTCCCTCTAGTATAGAGGAGTTCTATGTACTATATAATGTGATCAAACGGGGGGGGGGGGGGGTTATGGAGAACACATGCTCCCCTATACACATGGGGTGGGTTATTGTGTATAGGGGAGCAGTATAGGGGACACGTGGGGTGGGTCAGTGTGTATAGGGGGGCAGTATAGGGGACACGTGGGGTGGGTCAGTGTGTATAGGGGGCAGTATAGGGGACACGTGGGGTGGGTCAGTGTGTATATGGGGGCAGTATAGGGGACACGTGGTATATGGGAGCAGTATAGGGGACACGTGGGGTGGGTCAGTGTGTATAGGGGAGCAGTATAGGGGACACGTGGGGTGGGTCAGTGTGTATAGGGGAGCAGTATAGGGGACACGTGGGGTGGGTCAGTGTGTATAGCGAAGCAGTATAGGGGACACGTGGGGTGGGTCAGTGTGTATAAGGGGGCAGTATAGGGGACACGTGGGGTGGGTCAGTGTGTATAGGGGAGCAGTATAGGGGACACGTGGGGTGGGTCAGTGTGTATAGGGGGCAGTATAAGGGACACGTGGGGTGGGTCAGTGTGTATAGGGGGCAGTATAGGGGACACGTGGGGTGGGTTACTGTGTATAGGGGAGCAGTATAGGGGACATGTGGGGTGGGTCAGTGTGTATAGGGGAGCAGTATAGGGGACACGTGGGGTGGGTCAGTGTGTATAGGGGGCAGTGTAGGGGACACGTGGGGGGGGTCAGTGTGTATAGGGGGGCAGTATGGGGGACACGTGGGGTGGGTCAGTGTGTATAGGGGAGCAGTATAGGGGACACGTGGGGTGGGTCAGTGTGTATAGGGGAGCAGTATAGGGGACACGTGGGGTGGGTCAGTGTGTATAGGAGAGCAGTATAGGGGACACGTGGGGTGGGTCAGTGTGTATAGGGGGCAGTGTAGGGGACACGTGGGGGGGTCAGTGTGTATAGGGGGCAGTGTAGGGGACACGTGGGGGGGGTCAGTGTGTATAGGGGGGCAGTATAGGGGACACGTGGGGTGGGTCAGTGTGTATAGGGGGCAGTATAGGGGACACGTGGGGTGGGTCAGTGTGTATAGGGGAGCAGTATAGGGGACACGTGGGGTGGGTCAGTGTGTATAGGGGAGCAGTATAGGGGACACGTGGGGTGGGTCAGTGTGTATAGGGGGGCAGTATAGGGGATACGTGAGGTGAGTCAGTGTGTATAAGGGGGCAGTATAGGGGACACGTGGGGTGGGTCAGTGTGTATAGGGGGCAGTGTAGGGGACACGTGGGGTGGGTCAGTGTGTATAGGGGGGCAGTATAGGGGATACGTGAGGTGAGTCAGTGTGTATAGGGGGGCAGTATGGGGGACACGTGGGGTGGGTCAGTGTGTATAGGGGGCAGTGTAGGGGACACGTGGGGGGGGTCAGTGTGTATAGGGGGGCAGTATGGGGGACACGTGGGGTGGGTCAGTGTGTATAGGGGAGCAGTATAGGGGACACGTGGGGTGGGTCAGTGTGTATAGGGGAGCAGTATAGGGGACACGTGGGGTGGGTCAGTGTGTATAGGGGGGCAGTATAGGGGATACGTGGGGTGAGTCAGTGTGTATAGGGGAGCAGTATAGAGGACACGTGGGGTGGGTCAGTGTGTATAGGGGAGCAGTATAGGGGACACGTGGGGTGGGTCAGTGTGTATAGGGGAGCAGTATAGAGGACACGTGGGGTGGGTCAGTGTGTATAGGGGGGCAGTATAGAGGACACGTGGGGTGGGTCAGTGTGTATAGGGGGGCAGTATAGAGGACATGTGGGGTGGGTCAGTATATATAGGGGGGCAGTATAGATGTATAGGGGGCAGTATAGAGGACATGCGGAGGGGGGGAGACTGTGTAAAGGGGTGCATGGGGGGGGGTCTTACCAGATATGCCGGACTCCCGACAAACGCTCCGAGTGCTCCAGCGATTGCCCCTGCTGCCACGTTGCCCCCGGGTTGCTGCGTCAGCCCCATGTCCTCGGCGTGGGAGTACAGGTAGAAGCGGACTCCGTTCATCATTCCTTGGTACAGCAGTCCAGCCGTCAGTCCCTTCTGCAGTCCCCGCAGCCCGTCCGCCTGACACACCGCCACCATGGCCTGCACCACCCCCCGGTAGTGCCGCGTGTACGTCCCCCGAGACCGCAGCTCTCCTTGCAGCTGCAGTCGCGTCTTCACCACTTCCAGGGGATTGGTGAAAACGCACGCCATGCAGCACGCCGAGGCCCCCAACACGAAATCCACCGGCGGGGAGATGGAGATGGTCGGTGGCGGCGGCGGCGGGGGGGTGGTCATGGTTCTGAAAGGTTTCATAAAGCCCCGAACATAAAGGACTGCAGCGAGGGACGAGGTTCCACCCACGGGAGAGCAGGTCACAGGGGATACGTGGCGATACAATCGCTCCACATTGGCCGATCGCAGTCCCGGCGCGGCTCCATCGCCCGCTCCTCTCTCGCCAGCACAGGAGGAAAGTTTGTCTTCAGCTCGGATGTTTTGGAGCCCTTCAGCTGTTTCCTGGGAGGTCAGCCATGCAGCCTGTCGCCTCTCACACACCAATCTGTACCCCGGACGGTCCCTCCTCGCCGGTCCCCGACCAATCTCTGTCCTCGTCACAGCTCACACCTCCATGGCCCAGGGGAGGGTGCAGGATCATCACATGTGGGGGAAAGGTCACCGCTCATCAGGCTTCCCCAATTGTATCCCTGGGAGGATGTCACACACAATGCTGCTGCCTCCTCGTCCTCAACCCTCCGATTGTGAGCGAAGAGGAGGAGGAGCGCCGCACATTCAACGCATTTATAGCAAACGTTTCCCTTTAAATCTCCCAACCGATGAAACCGGAAACATTGTAGCAGATTTTATTTGTGGCTTTTAACAGATTGAAATCGTTACATCGTTATTACCCTCCAGATTCCTCCCTGTACCCCAAAAATGTTCAGTAAAAAGGGAAATAAAATAAATAATATTAGTAAAAAATACATTTGAATAAAAATAAACCTGAATAAAAAGCAAACAGAAGACATGTAAATAAACAAAATAATAATGTTACATCTGTATTGCTCTCCCGATTCCTCTCTGCACCCCGAATGTGTTCTATGGAGAAAAAAGAAAGAAAAGCAAACAGAATAAATGTAATTAAACAAATAAAATTGTTACATTTTTATTGCCCTCCTGATTTCTCTGTGTACCATAAAAGTGTTCGTTGGAAATAATAAAATAAATAAGATTAGTAAAAAATATATGTAAATAAAAATAAATGTGAATAAAAAGCAAATAGAATACATGTAAATAAACAAAATAATAATGTTACATTTTTATTGCCCTCCTAATATCTCTGTGTACCACAAAAGTGTTCAATAGGAAACAGAGGAAATAAAATTAACAAAAATGTTACATTTTTATTGCCCTCCTGGATTCCTCTCTATACCCCAAAAATGTTCAATAAAAAGGGAAATAAAATAAATAATATTATTAAAAAATATATGTAAATAAAAGCAAACAGAATACATGTAAATAAACAAAATAATAATAATAAACAAAATAATAATGTTACATTTTTATTTCCCTCCTGGATTCCTCCCTGTACCCCAAAAATGTTCAGTAAAAAGGGAAATAAAATAAACATTAGTAAAAAAATACATGTGAATAAAAATAAACATGAATAAAAAGCAAACAGAATACATGTAAATAAACAAACAATAATGTTACATTTTTATTTCCCTCCTGGATTCCTCTCTGTACCCCAAAAATGTTCAGTAAAAAGGGAAATAAAATAAACATTAGTAAAAAAATACATGTGAATAAAAATAAACATGAATAAAAAGCAAACAGAATACATGTAAATAAACAAACAATAATGTTACATTTTTATTTCCCTCCTGGATTCCTCTCTGTACCCCAAATGTGTTCTATAAAAAAAAATAATAAAAGAGCAAAGAGAATATATGTAAAAAAACAAATAAAATTGTTACATTTTTATTGCCCTCCTGATTTCTCTGTGTACCACAAAAGTGTTCGATAAAAAAAAGAGGAAATAATAAAACAAATAATATTAGTAAAAAATACATGTAAATAGAAAGAAAAATGTGAATAAAAAACAAACAGAATACATGTAAATAAACAAAATAATAATGTGACATTTTTATTGCCCTCCTGGATTCCTCTCTGTACCCCAAAAATGTTCAGTTAAAAGGGAAATAAAATAAATATTAGTAAAAATATACATGTAAATAAAAATAAACATGAATAAAAAGCAAACAGAATACATGTAAATAAACAAAATAATAATGTTACATTTTTATTTCCCTCCTGGATTCCTCTCTGTACCCCAAAAATGTTCAGTAAAAAGGGAAATAAAATAAATATTAGTAAAAAAATACATGTAAATAAAAATAAACGTGAATAAAAAGCAAACAGAATACATGTAAATAAACAAAATAATAATGTTACATTTTTATTGCCCTCCCAATTCCTCTCTGTACCCCAAATGTGTTCTATAAAAAAAATAATAAAAGAGCAAAGAGAATATATGTAAATAAACAAATAAAATTGTTACATTTTTATTGCCCTCCTGATTTCTCTGTGTACCACAAAATTATTCGATAAAAAAAGAGGAAATAATAAAATAAATAATATTAGTAAAAAATAAATGTTAATAGAAAGAAAAATGTGAATAAAAAGCAAACAGAATACATGTAAATAAACAAAATAATAATGTGACATTTTTATTGCCTTCCTGGATTCCTCTCTGTACCCCAAAAATGTTCAGTAAAAAGGGAAATAAAATAAATATTAGTAAAAAAATACATGTAAATAAAAATAAACGTGAATAAAAAGCAAACAGAATACATGTAAATAAACAAACAATAATGTTACATTTTTATTTCCCTCCTGGATTTCTCTCTGTACCCCAAAAATGTTCAATAAAAAGGGAAATAGAATAAATAATATTATTAAAAAATACATGTAAATAAACAAAATAATAATGTTACATTTTTATTGCCCTCCCGATTCCTCTCTGTACCCCGAATGTGTTCAATAAAAAAAGAAAAAAGGAAAGAAAATAATAAATATTAGTAAAAAAAATAAACGTAAATAAAAACCTACTTTCTGTGTGTTTTGAATGCAGACAAAAAAA